>NW_024055460.1:53028-66946 GCF_902713615.1 Scyliorhinus canicula
GCTCTCTATCGCACATCTGTAGATGTTGTGATAGTCGATGCAGAAATGCCGAATTTCTTTAGCTTCCGTAGAAAGTAGAGACGTTGTTGGGCTTTCTTGACTGTTGCATCATCATGAGTGGACCTGGACAGACTTGGTGATGGTGACCCCCAGGAACTTAAAGCTATCGACCATCTCCACTTCGAAGCCATTGATGTAGATGGGGGCATGTGTCGTATTACAATTCCTGAAGTCGATGATCAGTTCCTTGGTCTTTCCGTCTTTTAGAGAGAGGTTGGTTTCGGTACACATGCAACCATGTGATCTATCTCCCTTCTGTTGACTGACCCGTCGTTATTTGAGATTAGTCTTGTCGGGATAATGGTGTTGAAGGCGGAGCTGTAGTCTATGAACACATCTGATGTAGGTGTCCTTGTTGTCAAGATGTTGAGTGTTGATTGTAGGGCCAAAGAGATAGCATCTGCTGTCGATCGATTGCAGCGCTAGGGGAGCTGCAATGGATCAAGACCGTCTGGGAGGCTGGCATTGATCCGGCCCATGACTAGACATTCGAAACATTTAATGATGTCAGCATGGTGGTTAGCATCAATGCTTCACAGCTCCAGGGTCCCAGGTTCGATTCCCGGCTGGGTCACTGTCTGTGTGGAGTCTGCACGTCCTCCCCGTGTGTGCGTGGGTTTCCTCCGGGTGCTCCGGTTTCCTCCCACAGTCCAAAGATGTGCGGGTTAGGTGGATTGGCCATGCTAAATTGCCCGTAGTGTCCTAAAAAGTAAGTTTCCGGGGGGAAGGGGGTTGTTGGGTTGCGGGTGTGGGGTGGATACGTGGGTTTGAGTAGTGTGATCATTGCTCGGCACAACATCGAGGGCCGAAGGGCCTATTCTGTGCTGTACTGTTCTATGTTCTATAAGTTTACAATAGTCAACATCGTCCATATGGAAAAGAAATTCAGAACAGAAAATGCTGGCTACAATGAAACATTTTTATTCACTTATTCCCGAAAAGTTGTAAGTCTCTGTCCCACTCACTCTCCCACTATTCTCACTCTGCTGTACCTGATGTGCACCCTCCCAATTTTCCTGATTCATGCTGATCAACAGATCCATGCTTACTGCTTACTATCCAGTCCACTGAAAATCTTCAAGCAGGTTGTTCACCGATATTCTATATATACATTATACAATGCATCCTATATATGGATATATAACTGGACTAACAGTGTGTAAAATACAATAATACTTAATTAGCGATAACTAGAGAATGTGAGGACAAGCTTTATTTGGACAGCAAGTGGTCATAAACTGGATCGCACTCCGTTTGTGGATGGTGGAAGCAGAGATAATTCATGATTTCAAAATTATACTGGATAGTCATTTCAATGAAATAAACTTGCAGGGCAGTGATACAGAGGGAGAGTAGGACTTATTGGAGAGTTGGCTTAGAACAAAGAAAATTACAGCACACGAACAGGCCCTTCTGCCCTCCCAACCTGCACCGATCCAGATCCTTTATAGAAACCTGTTGCCTATTTTCCAAAGGATCTACTTCCCTCTGTTCCCCGCCTGTCCAGATGCATTTTAAATGATGCTATCGTGCCCGCCTCTACCACCTCCGCTGGTAAAGCGCTCCAGCCACCCACCACCCACACCTCTGCGTAAAAAACTTTCCACGCACATCTCCTTAAACTTTCCCCTCTCACCTTGAAATCGTGACCCTTGTAATTGACACCCCCACTCTTGGAAAAAGCTTGTTGCTTGGATTTGAGTTGCAGAATATACTCCTTCTATGCTGCAATGTCTCTCTGACTGGAAATACATAACATAACTATCTGGACCCGAAACATGAGCTCTTTTCTCTTCTTACAGATGCTGCCAGACTTGCTGAGATTTTCCAGCATTTTCCCTTTTGGTTCAGATTTCAGCATCCCGGTAATTTGTTTTTATTTAACATAACAACAGTATTGCATTACAAGAACAGAAATAATACATGTACTTTACAGCAGGACCAAAATTAATATACCTAATATGTACCATTAAAACTGGAGAAATATCTCTTTTGACAATCCTCAGATAGACTTGGGTACAGATTCAATTATTTACCTCCTACAGGAGGTTGACTGAAGTCCCTTCAGACAGATGTCTCCCCGCAGCCCATTCCCACAGGCCGCCCCAAGAGTCACAGTCTCTGGGGGCAGCACGGTGACACAGTGGGTTAGTCCTGCTGCGTCACAGCACCGTGGTCCCAGGTTCAATCCTGGTTCTGGGTCATTGTCCGTGTGGAGTTTGCACATTCTCCCCATGTTTGCGTAGATTTTGCCCTCACAGCCCAAAGATGTGCAGGCTAGGTGGATTGGCCACACTAAATTGCCTCTTAATTGGAAAAAATGAATTGGGTACTCTAAATTTATACTTTTAAAAATGATCCCCTGCCTCTGGATCTCTCTGCTGGATTCCCCACCTCTGGATCTCTCACGGCTAGATTCCCCATCTCTGGATCTCTCACTGCTGGATTCCCCACCTTTGGATCTCTCTGCTGGAGCCCTCGCCTCCAAATCTCTCACTGCTGGATTTCCAACATCTGGATCTCTCACTACTGGATTCCCTACCTCTGGATCTCTCAATGCTGGTTACCCTGCCTCTGGAACTCTCACTGCTGGATTCCCCACCACTGGATCTTTCACTGCTGGAGCCCTCGCCTCCAAATCTCTCACTGCTGGATTTCCAACATCTGGATCTCTCACTGCTGGATTCGCCACCGATGGGGGAATCCAGCAGGGAGATCCAATCAGCCTTTTGTTCTTTCCCAGCTGCTCAGACTTCTTCTCCATCCCCACTCGGAGCTTAACTGTTCAGTTACTAAACTCCCCTTGTATACATGCAATACAAATTCTATGTATACATTTTTAAAATAAATAATTTCTGCTCACTGTACATGATTGAGGAATGTGCAGTCATCAGCTAATCCCACATTCCCAGTCTGGTGTCAGCTGATTATGGAATCTCAAAAAGCCTGATGTGATTTTATGACAACACATAGAATGTGATGACATCAGTGGATTCCACAATCCCAATGGAATGCTGTGATGTCAGCTGGACTTTAGACATAAGCAGTGTGATGGGAAATGTACAGAACTGTCCCAGTTTTCTTCAAAGAGAAACTCTGCTGCCCCTGCCCAACTCACACCGAGTCCCATTCGCCGATCACCCCCAGCTCTCCCTGGTCTACATTGACTGCCGTTCAATTAATGACTCTGTTTTAAACCTCTGCCCCTCGATCTCTTTTGCTTCTTTAGGACATTCCTTAAAACCTACCTCTGACCAAGTGACTGGTCATCTGAACTAATATCTCTGTGGTTCACTGTCAAATTCTCTTTGGTATTCACATTTGTGAAGCTCTCGGGGAAGTTTAAAGGTGCTATACAAATGCAAGTTTTTGTTGTTGTGGTTAGATCATATTCAGTGGAACCTGCTATTGCTAAGCAGTCAAACGCTTTCTTTGAAATTTGTCCCTTTTAACCTGCACAAAGAGGGGCTCAGATTCACAGGCTGCAGGAGGAGTCCGTTTGGTCCATCATTTCCCTGTTATCTCTTTGAAAGGACTCCGATTCATCCACCTGCTCTGCTCTTCCCCCACAGCCCTGCAAATTCTTCCCTTTCAAGTACTTACGCTTTGGAAAGATACTATTGAATCTGCTTTCAGGCAGCTCAGAACAACTCGCTGTGAAAAATGAATTCTCTTCTCCCTCTCTGGCTCCTTTGCCAATGGCCTTAGAGGGACTGGCTTTCTGTCACTTTCCCTTAAGGACATCAATCTAACAATGAAAAGTCCACCAAATTCAAATAGATATTAATTAAATTAACAAATTAAATGTCAGTGGCGAAAGATTGTTCAGAGCGTGGCCAACCTCCGGAATGAGAACAGATGAAAGACAAGACACCTGTAGTGGTAAGAAAAAGACTATTTATTTCAAATATACACAGAAAATAGGAGGAGGCCCTTCGAGCCTGCTCCACCATTCATTATGATCATGGCTAATCATATTCAATACCCTGATCCTGCCTCCCCCCACCCCCACGCCCCCCCCCCCCCCCCCCCACGTGGTGCAATTGCCATTTGCATTGCATGAATGACCATTAAAACAACTGCCCGCTGGCATCTCGCCAAGCCTTCCAATCTTGTGTCATACTAGTGGGAAGTAACACAGTGCCAAACCTGGGGTGAATGCAACAACTTTCATAGAACATACAGTGCAGATGGAGGCTATTCGGCCCATCGAGTCTGCACCGACCCTCTTAAACCCTCACTTCCACCCTATCCCCATAACCCAATAACCGCTCCGAACATTTTCCGGACACGAAGGGCAATTTAGCATTGCCAATCCACCTAGCCTGCACATCTTTGGACTGTGGGAAGAAACCGGAGCACCCGGAGGAAACCCACGCAGACACGGGGAGAATGTGCAGACTCCGCACAGACAGTAACTCAGCCGGGAATCAAACCTGGGACCCTGGCGCTGTGAAGCCACAGTGCTATCCACGTGTGCTACCGTGCTGCCCATTCTGCTGGGGTAGACTGGTTCCTGCTCTCCATCTCCATGCCAAGCTGATCTTCATGAACAGCACCATGCTGTTGGACCCATGGGCCCTCCTGTGTCGCCGAGTCGGATCAGCACAGCATCTGCAGTTTGGCTCTTTCCCTCCTTGAGTCACACACCAGTGCCTATCAGGGCCAGACTGTGCTGTGGGGCACATGCAGCCACCACAACTCATGTCCCAAGTTTGAGGGGGGTCAGGGGGTAGAGTTCGAGGTGAGGCCGGGTGGTGTGACCTAATGAAAACAAGGGGGGGGGGGACAATGTGGAAGGAGCGTTGTGTTGGAGAGGGGAAGGTGGAAGGCGAGGGATCATGATGACACGCAGAACGGCAAAGAGATGGATGAGGATGAAGAACAATGGAAAGCAGAGGGAAGACCGAGCGGAGGAAAGCTGGCTGCATAGAAAACTCATAAGCAAGGGGGTCAAAGTGATAACGCATCATTCACTGAAAGGGGATGCATGAAGATTCCAGGTGTGGTTGGTAGAGGTTCACGTGAAGCAGAGGCTTTGTGAAGGTAGCGGGCTCAGGGGGGGGGGGGGGAAAGAGTGGTTGAATCAAGGAACAGACTTCTTCTTGAGGCTGCTAGCTTTTTCCCTCTGGGCTGCTGACATCTTGCAAAGTCTGGCGAAGGCATGTGGGCTGGAGAGAGTGATGTGAATGTGAGAGGAAAAGATGCTTCACCCCAGGACTGATTCCACTGACTAACAGCGATCTTTTATATTAAACAAACTTTATTATTTACACAGTACCAACTATACTGACATCACAGAGAATAGCTGCAATTAACAGTTAAACTATTCTTAATTACTACCTGAGACCTTCTTATTCTCCAATTAACCAAAGCCCATTACTGGTCAAAAGCCACTTGGAAATAAAGTTCGCAAACACAGGGATCCTTGCTGTCCTCTTTGTAGAGTTGCTTTCAGTAAAAGTGAGACACCTTTCAGGTTTCCGTCTTTGACTCATTAGTTACATTTCACTACCCCACTAACTCTCTTATTGCCATTTTAATAAGGCTAAACACAACTCCTCAATTATCTTAAATCCCCAGTGAACCTTTCTATAAACTAGATTTCATTCGCCCAATTTAGGGAAACAATTAAATGGTTAGATTCAATGATTATCCCATTTTTACAACATTTTAATTGCATCTTTTTCAGACATACCATCTGCCTGTATGTTAGATTTATTGTCACGTGCAGAGATACAGTGAAAAGAATTGTTCTGCATATAATCCAGGCATATCGTTCCATGCGTGAAATAACATAAGACATACGATAAATACACAATGTAAATGCATAGACATAGATATTGGGTGACGCATACACAGTATAGTGATACTCTAAATGTGCATTTTCAAAAATATTACTGCAATATATAAAATTCAATATGTATAATAATTTCCTACATTCATCAGAATTGTCCAGGATAAAATTAATGCATTTCATCTGCTTCTGTGGATCATTTCAGTGGAAATGTGCCCTCGCTCAGAGATTCAGCCGACAGAAATAAAATTGGGACACCGGCCAGTGCAACAGAAAGAAACCTCCCCCGACCCTCCCACTTCACCCACTGTCAGAATGAACATGGGTCAGTCCTGGATGGGATTAACAGCAGCAACAGCAGAATCCAACCCCTGTAATGACTTGTGAACTCGCTGGTGTTTCTGCAAGTGGGCTGTACTTCTGAATCCTTTCCCACACACGGAGCAGATAAATGGCTTCTCATCAGTGTGAAGTCGCTGGTGTGTTAACAAGTTGGATGAATTAACAAATTTCTTCCCACACACAGAGCAGGTGAACGGCCTCTCCCCAGTGTGAACTCGCTGGTGTGTCTGCAGGTTGGTTAACTGAGTGAATCCCTTCCCACACACTGAGCAGGTGAACGGCTTCTCCCCAGTGTGAACCCGCTGGTGTCTCTGCAGGTGGATTGAATCAACGAATCTGTTTCCACAAACGGAGCAAGTAAACGGCTTCTCCCCAGTGTGAATTCGCTGGTGTCTGCTCAGGCTGGATGGATCTCCAAATTCCTTCCGACACACGGAGCAGGTGAATGGTCTCTCCCCAGAGTGAACTCGCTGGTGTCTCAGCAGGCTGGACAACTGAGTGAATCCCTTCCCACAGTCAGAACAGGTGTATGGCCTCTCCCCAGTGTGAACTCGGGAGTGTGTGCGCAGGTTGAATGAATCTCCGAATCCCTTCCCACACATGGAGCAGATAAACGGCATCTCAGTGTGAAGTTGCCAGTGTGTAACCAGACTGAATGAATGGACGAATCCTTTCCCACGCAGCGAGCAGGTATATGGTCTCTCCCCACAACTTGCTGGTGTTTGCATAGACTGGATGAAGTAGTAACTCCCTTCCCCCTCAGAGCAGGTGACAGTGTGACCCCGCTGTGACCTCACTGGTGTGTCAGCAGATTGGATGAAGCAGTAAATCCTTTCCCACACAGAGCAGGTGAACGGTCTCTTGTGTGAGTGAGTCGATGAGTTTCCAGCTCAGATGGGGAAGTGAATCCCTTCCCACAATCCTCACGGTTTCCCCTGGTGCGGGAGTCTCGGTGCTTTTCCAGTCACACTGATGGTAAAATGGCCGACTCTGTCAGATCTCGATGTGAAGTTTGGTTTGAGATTTCTTGCTGCAAATACTCGCCTTTGAATATCCTGTTAAAGGAGTTTAAATATCATCACTGTCAGTACAGCTCAAAAATTCAGAACAGACAATTCTAGTTACTTTCACACAAACATACACACACACACACACACTCTTATCGCTCTCTCCCTCCATTCTCACTCTGCTGTATCTAAGATACACACTGCCTATTCTCCAGAAGGTGCTAATTCACGCTGATCGACAGATCAACACTCAGCGTTTCCTGTTCTCGACCAAGAGATCTTATATCCTCAAAATAAGAGCAGGAGAAGGCCATTCAGCCCATTAAACCTGCTTTTCTATTTAATAAGATCATGGCTGATCGGATTGTGACCTGAACTTCATTTTCTTCCTGTCACCCGTAACCCTCGACTCCCTTTTTGATCAAAACTCTAACTGGGCCTTGTATATATTTAACGATGCAGCCTCCACTGCTCTCTGGGGAAGAGAATTGCAAAGACTAACCCCCCTCTGAGGGAAGACATTTCCCCTCATCTCCATCAGAAATGGGGACCCTTTATTTTGACAATCTGCCCACTCGCTCCTGAATCCCCCATGAGGGGAAACATCCTCTCTTCATCTCCCCTATCATGTTACCTCAGAATCTTTTTGTTTCAATATGATCACCTCGAAACTCCAATGAGTCCAGGCCCAACCTTTCCTCACAACACAACACCTTCATCCCAGGAATCAGCCCAATGATCCTTCTCTGAACTGCTCCCAATGCAAGAATCACCCTCCTTAGTGAAGGAGATTAAAAGTGTGCACCGTACTCCAGGTACTGTGATCTGATAGTCATTACAGAGACACGGCTGCAAGATGACAAAGGCTGGGACCTGAATATTCACGGCTGCGTGACTTTTCAGAAGGACAGGAAACTGGGAATATGCGAGGGGCAGCTCTGTTAATTAAGGATGACATTATTACAATAGAGAGAGTGACCTTAGTTCTGGAGATCAAGATGTACAATCACATTGGGTAACGATAAAAAATGATAAAGGTAGGAAGTCACTTGTGGGAGTAGTTTCTAGGCACCCCCTAACAATTTTTTTTTTTTTTTTTTATAAATTTAGAGTACCCAATTCATTTTTCCAATTAAGGGGCAATTTAGTGTGGTCAATCCACCTACCTGCACATCTTTGGGTTGTGGGGGCGAAACCCACGCAAACACGGGGAGAATGTGCAAACTCCACACGGACAGTGACCCAGAGCCGGGATCGAATGGCACCCCCTAACAATAACCACACTGTAGGACGGAGAATACAGGAAGAAATAAGGGCTCGTGAGAAAAGTACTGCAATAATCATGTGATTTTTATCCACATATAGATTGTGGAAATCAGATTGGCAAAAGTAGCCAGGCAGATGAGCTCATTTGTTTTTTTAAATTTAGAGTACCCAGTTCATTTTTTCCAATTGAGTGTGGCCAATCCACCTATCCTGCACATCTTTGTGTTGTGGGGGTGAAACCCACACAAACATGGGGAGAATGTGCAAACTCCACACGGACAGGGAGCCAGGGCTGAGATCGAACCCAGATCCTCAGTGCCGTGAAACAGCATTGCTAACCATTGCAACACCGTGTTTCCCTGCAGATGAGCACATAGAGAGTGTTTTGGGGGCAGTTTCTTAAGAACAGCTGGCCACAGAGCAAACTATTATAGATCACCCAATCACTGAATTGTTAGGGTGCAGAAGGCCCATTGTGTCTGCACTGGATCTCCAAATGAGGATGATGACTTGGTGCCGTTCCCCGTACCTCCCTTGACAACTTCACATCTGAAATTATTGCTCAATACTGGGTTACAAAGTCCTCGAGGTTAAACCAAGCAGCTTCTCCTGCATCTCCATTCCAGCCAAACTGATACAACAAACCAAAGGGAATTGGACAAGACCTTGGAAAGAAAAAAACACTGCAAGGAAGTGAAGAAAGGGCAGGGGAGTGGGATGAGGCAGCATAGGTATGGTGGGCCGAATGGCCTCCATCTGCATTGTAATCATTCAATGATTCTGTGAAAAAGGACTGTAACTGGAGGCCAGATACTAACCTCCACAAACAACCCCCCCCCCCCCCCAACACAAATCAGTTCTTAATTGGTCTGTCTCTGCTTCTAGACTCGCTTCTGTGAGAAACGTCTGCAACAAAATAATAGCAAAATACTGGTTGCTGAAAATCTGAAATAAAAATATTCTGAAATGAAAATACATTATGTCAGTGAGTAACTGTGGCAAGAGAACAGATTTAACATCTCAGGGTGACAGAATCAATAAACATAAGAACAAGGAGCAGGAGTCGCCATTCAGCCCCTCAATCCTGCTCCACCATTTAATAAGGTAAGGCTGGTCTGATAGTAATCTCAAATCTTCAATTACACGGAAAAATATGGTGCAGAATTTGATGGTTAATATTAGCTGATGAACAGAAGAGAAATGATCTCTAGTGCTGGAAAAACAATTCCTGACCATGGGAGATAAAGATGGTAAATCGCAGCACACAGCCAAGCGATGGGCAGCAGTGAAATCTTCATTGAGACACATTGGGAGAAATAACAATAAAATACCAAACATGGTTAAAATAAATCCACGATTAGAGGCAGAAAACGTTAAACAATGGCAGAGAGGTGATGAGGGAGGGCAGAGCTGAAACAGAGCAATGGATGAACATGGATTCAGATCCACAATAAAGGAGACAAACCTGCCCCAGAGCCCTGAAACCAGAGCACAGATAACAAAGCACAATGCTAAAAACTTTAAATTATGGATGAATGCTCGATAATACTCACCTCTGGAACAATTTCACTGTTTTCAAATTTCAAAACCCCTGCTGGAGCTGCAGCTGGAAAGATATCAGAAGCACTGGAATCAGAGAAAATTCTCAGTCTTCAAACCTTCTCACTCCCTGCAAAAGAAGATTACAAGAGTCATGTGTCAATTGTGGTTAGAAATGAAGAGAAACATTTTAACTTAAATTTGAGATTGCTGTGTGTAAATCCTCCCCTTCTAACTCCCTCTGAAAGGAGTTTTCAAAGTCCGGGATATAAATTCATAACATCCTCTCTGGTTTCCTGGTGCAGGATTACAGAATATAGGATACACTGACATTGGAAGCAGTTCAGACAAGATTCACTCAGCTGATACCTGGTATGAAGGGTTTTATGGGGAAAGTTGGACGGGGTCTCTAAACTGATTGGAGTTAGATGAATGAAAGGTAGTTTTGAAGATTCTGAGGGTGCTTGACAGGGTAACTGCTTAAATGATTTTTCTTCACAGGAAATCTCAATCTACAGGGACAGTTTAAAAATAAGAGTCTCAAACAGAGATGTGGAGAAATTGTGACTCAGAGAGCCGGCAGAATTCATTCCCTCGGAGAGATTTCTACCTACAACTGAGTCAAAGGTTAGGGAGCCGGTTTGTCCAAGTGGCCTCTTCCTGCTCCTAATTAGAAACATAGAATCCCTATGGTGGAGAATGTGGCCATTCAGCCCATCATGTCTGCATGAACCATCTGAAAGCACCCTATCTAGGCCCACTTCCCCCAATGTCGATAATCCCACCTAATCTTTGGACAAATTAAGGGGCAATTTTAGCATGGCCGAGTCACCCAACCTGCACATCTCAGGGCAGTGGGAGGAAGCTGGAGCACCCGGAGGAAACCCACGCAGACACAGGGAGAATGTGCAAACTCCACTCAGACAGTCCGCCGAGTCAGAACAACCTGGGTCCCTGCGCTGAGGCCTCAGTGCTAGGATGGTAGGTGGTACCGTGGTTAGCACTGCTGCCTCACAGTGCCCAGCAAACCCAGGTTCAATTCCAGGTCACTGTCTGTGGGGAGTTTGCAAGTTCTCCCGGTGTCTGCATGTTTCCTCCAGTTTTCTCCCACAGTCCAAAGAAGTGAGGGTTTGGTGGATTGGCCATGATAAACTGCTCCTTAGTGTCCATGGATGTGCAGGTTCGATTATGGGGTTGCAGAGATAGCGCGTGATTGATGGGTGAGTGCTCTGTAAGGTTTTGCTTTAGAAGGGTCTGTGCAGACTCAATGGACCGCATGGACTCCATATGCACTGTACAGATTCTACAATCTTATTCTTCTGTGATTCGGATTGCCGCACATGCGCTCTGGCGATGTCGAGGTGTCGGTCAACCCGGCCCCTGTCAATTCAGGAATCCAACATTTTCTCCTCCTGGTCACCTGAACACTGACCTACTTTCCGTTACGTCACAAAGATGGCATGCGCTCTGCTCACCTCTGAACTAAGATGGCGGCCTTGGAACTGGGCCTGATCCCAGGGAAAAGCTCCACAGCTGCAAACGCGGGAACTTCAGGGTCTTATGCCGGTCCTAGGGCATACACCGGCTGTTTATAAAGTTTCTGCACCCTCCGCATCCCGACTCCCGCTTAATTCCTTCTTCCGCCCCACCGACTCTCACCCACGGAACAAGCCATTACCGCACTCCGAAGGTCTCCGAGCAATATGAAACCGCGCATGCTCCCGATAAGCCCAGAGCTGCGTCGGCGCACTGGGCCCCTGTACAGTGAATAGGGCACATTCACAACCGCGGTGAATCATGGGTAATGAATGCACCATTGAAACGTCAAATAGATAATACAAAATAACTCTGTTCAGATAGCTCAGCTTCTGAAAAAATCATATTCATTTCTCCTATCACGGTGCCTACTGACGAACTGATTGATTATTTGGCCGTTGCCTGTAAGTGATCAGCTCCATTCAGTGTATTCTAAAGTTCACACTTATATGAAGCTGCTCTTTCAACATGTTCCATAGTTTAACAGGCTTGTTCTGATACTCCTCAGACAGACCCCAAGTGTTGACTCCATACAAGCCCTTTGAATTCATGACCTATCTTCATTTTCACTGCACGTTCATCCAGTTAAGTGATGGCTAAATCAGAAGTGTAATTCCATCCTTTGTTTGAAAAGCCTAAATGTAGATTGGATATCTGTGGCTTTCCAATTCTTGCTAGGGGATTTGGTGGTCACCTTCCTGATGTTCCCGGTGTTTTACGGACAACCTTGATATGAAAGGGATATGTAACCTCTCTGCTCTGTGGGGAGATTCACATTGCAGCTGCTGGGTTTGTTTTTCCTTTCTTCTTTTGGCAGCAGTTCCTCACGTACTGTTGTCTTTTGCACAGGAATGGCCCCAAGGATGTTTCAATGGCCCTGCAGCTTTTAATGCCAGATTCAAAACCGATTGCACAGCACGACCCTGAACTCACTTGTGGCTTTACTTTCACCCTCAATCCAGTAATCCCACACATCAGATATTCACTGTTCTGCAAATCACTGTTTGTGGAGGGACTCTTCCTTCTGTGGCTTCCATACACATACAGCTTCCGATTTGCATTAAATCTTTTCCATGGCGGCTCCTGTGGTTCGCAAATCCACTGCTGTCACCATGTTGTGTTGATGTGTCTTTGCACCAATTAACCAATGTCACACAGGATTGCTGAACTAGTCATAGCTTTGGTTTAATTGAAGATACATGACAAGATGGCTCAGTAGACAGATCTACACTTGGGATTCAGCAACCATTATTTACAGACAGTACATAGATACATAGAAGATAGGAGCAGGATGAGGCCTTTTGGCCCTTTGAGCTTGCTCCACCATTCATCACCATCATGGCTGATCATCCAACTCAATAGCCTAATCCTGCTTTCTCCCATAGCCTTTGATTACATTCACCCCAAGTGCAATATCCAGCCGTCTCTTGAATATATTCAATGTTTTACCATCAACTACTTCCTGTGGTAATGGATTCCACAGGCTCACCACTCTTTGGGTGAAGAAATGTCTCCACATCTCTGTCCGAAATGGTTCATCCTGAATTCTCAGACTGTGACCCCTGGTTCTGGACATACCCATCATTGGTTACATCTTCCCTGCATCTACCCTGACTAGTCCTGTTCGAATTTTATGAGATGCCCCCTCATTCGTCTGAACGCCAGCGAGAACAATCCCAACCGAGTCAATCTCTGCTCATATGACAGTCCCGCCATCCCTGGAATCAGTCTGGTAACCTTTTGCTGCACTCCCTCGAGAGCAAGAACATTCCTCAGAGAAGGAGACCAAAACTGCTCACAATACTCCAGGTGTGGCCTCAGCAAGGCCCTGTATAATTGCAGCAACACATCCCTGCTTCTGTACTCGAAACCTCTCGCAATGAAGGCCAACATACCATTAGCCTTGTTTACCGCCTGCTGCACCTGCATGCTTACCTTCAGCAACTGGTGCACAAGGACACCCAGGTCTCACTGCACACTCCCCTTCCCAATTTACAACCATTCAGGTAGTAATCTGCCTTCCTGTTTTTGTTTCCAAAGCGAATAACCTCTCACTTATCCAAATTATATAGCCTGCCATTGATTTGCCCACTTGCCCAACCTGTCCAGATCTTGCTGTAGAATCCCTGTATGCTTGTCCCAGTTCACCCTCCCACCCAACTTGGTATCATCTGCAGACTTTAAGATGTTACATTTTGTTCCCTCATCCAAATCATGAATATATTGTGAATAGCTGGGGTCCCAGCACCGATCCCTTAGGGATCCCACTAGTTACTGCCTTCCAATTTGAAAAGGACCCATTAATTCCTACTCTTCGTTTCCTTCTGCCAGCCAGTTTTCTATCCACCTCAATACATTTCCCCCAATCACA
>NW_024055461.1:300642-460944 GCF_902713615.1 Scyliorhinus canicula
AGGATGAGTGGCGACTTGATAGAGGTTTATAAGATGATTAGGGGAATAGATAGAGTAGACAGTCAGAGACTTTTTCCCCGGGTGAAACACACCATTACAAGGGGACATAAATTTAAGATAAATGGTGGAAGATATAGAGGGGATGTCAGAGGTAGGTTCTTTACCCAGAGAGTAGTGGGGGCATGGAATGCACTGCCTGTGGAAGTAGTTGAATCGGAAACGTTAGGGACCTTCAAGCGGCTATTGGATCGGTACATGGATTAGGGTAGAATAATGGAGTGTAGGTTAACTTCTTAAGGGCAGCACGGTAGCATTGTGAATAGCACAATTGCTTCACAGCTCCAGGGTCCCAAATTCGATTTCGACTTGGGTTACTGTCTGTGTGGAGTCTGCACATCCTCCCCGTGACTGCGTGGGTTTCCTCCGCGTACTCCGGTTTCCTCCCACAGTCCAAAGATGTGCAGGTTGGGTGGATTGGCCATGGAAAATTGTCCAAAATTCTATGATCAATCTAGGACAAAAGTTTGGTGCAACATCATGGGCCGAAGGGCCTGTTCTGTGCTGTATTTCTCTATCTATCTCTATCTTAGGGTAGACATCTTGTAGGATCTTGGGTGTTTGCCCATAGACCCCTGAAGGTGGCAGGACAAGTGAATAGGGTAGTTAAGGCATACGGGACACCTGCCTTTATCAGTCATGGAATAGACTATAAGAGCAGGGAGGTAATGTTGGAGCTGCAGAGGATTTTGGTTCAGCTGCAGCTGGAGTACTGTATTCAGTTCTGTTCACCGCACTATAGGAAGGAGGTTATTGCACGAGAGAGGGTGAAGAAGATTCACCAGGATGCTACTTGGAATGGAGCATTTTAACTGTGAAGAGAAGCTGGATAAGATCGGGTTGTTTTCGTTGGAGCAGAGAGGCAGGGAGGGGACCTGAATAAAGTGCAAAGAAAAGTTCAGCACAGGAACAGGCCCTTCGACTCTCCAAGACTGCCGATCACGATGCTCTAACTACAAAAAAAAACTTCTGTGCTGACTCGGTGCGTATCCCTCTGTTTCCTCCCTATTCATGTACCCATCCAGATGCCTTTTAACTGTTGCTAATGTGCCTGCTTCCACCACATCCTCTGGCAGTGCGTTCCAGGCACCACCCCCCCCCCCCCCCTGCATGAAACACTTACCCCACACATCTCCCTTAAACTTTTCCCCTCTCACGTTGAAAGTGTGCCCCCTTATAATTGACACTTCCACCCTTAGAAAAAGCTGACTAACTTTAAGTCTCCTATTTTCTAATAACCGTCTTTAAGGAAAATTCAATTTTTCTATAATGTCCCCTCAATTCTCCCAGTGACAACCCTCAGTCCATCTTCCAATTCAACGAATGTCTTGAAAACCCAAATAACCTCATATTTTAATGTTTAAAATGGGAATGGAGGTGAATGTAATGCTGAGGCCGGCAGCAATCTGTGTGGTTGTCCTTGATGCTGTCAGAGTGAGTTCACCCTCACAGGCAGGAAGACTGTTCACGGTGATAACATGAAACTGACGCCTGCTGTTTCATTCTCAGGAAACACAACTTCCTGTTTCTCTGCTGCCGGTTCCAAACCGCACATCTCACTTCTGAGCAGAAAATAAATCCAGGGACCACAATCTGGTGAGAACATCTGTCAGTGCGGCCTATATCTGTCCACAGAATGAGGGCAGAGTCACGTAGATCACATTGTGGTGACATTTACAAATGAGCCGGTTATTTCTGTTCAGAGTCTCCATTCCCGGACAGAACCGGCTGTGTTTGTGGATCAGTCACTGAGTTCCCTCTGCTCTCTGTAGCTGGGAACTGATAACCTGCTCCCTTATATTGTATATCATTCTTTCTGTGTTACTTGTTTCCTCGATTTCTCAGCTTTTATCTCTCGCCACCTCATCTTTCTGTTTTTTAAAACCTCTGTCTGTCTCTCTCCTTTCCTCCATATCTCTCTCAATCTTTGTGTGTCCCTATTTAATAGAGGTGTTCAAATCATGATGGGTTTTTGATCAATTAAAGAAGGATAAAGTGGGAGAAAAACAGTAAATATTGGAAAAACTCAGCAGTTCTGGCAGCATCGGTATTGAGAGAAACAGAGTTAACATTTTGTGTCCTTGTGACTCAGAGCAGCAGAAACAGATTGTCCTTCTGAGATCAGGGAAGGTGAAGGGGAGATTTAACAGAGGTGTTTAAATTAAAATGAGGAAGGATTTGTGACGGTGTCGATGGGGAGAAACTGTTCCCCAGGAGCAGGAGGGTTTGTAACCAGAGGACACCGAGATTTAAGATATTTGAGAACAGAACCCAAGGGGGTGATGAGGAGAATGGTTTTTACACAGTGATGTGATGTGATCTGGAATTCACACTGACAGGCTGCTGGAAGCAGATTTACAGTAACTTTCAAAGATAATTGGATAAACACTTGTAGAGGGTAAATTGGCAGAGTTATGGCGAATGGGATGAATTGAACAGTTCACTCATAGAATCCCTACAGTACAGGAGGCCATTCGGCCTGTTTAATTTGAACTCTATCCAGGCCTAATCCTTCATCCTATCCCCATAACCCCATCTAACCTACACATTCTTGGACATTAGGAGGAAATTGCTCACGGCCAATCCACCTAACCTGCACATCTTCGGACTGTGGGTGGAAACAGGGGCACCCGGAGGAAACCCATGCAGACACTAGTAGAAAGTGAAAACTCCACACAGTTACCCAAGGCCGGAATTGAACCAGGGTCTGTGAGACACCAATGATGTCCGTTGTGACATTCTTAATTTTCCACTCCTGCGGTTTTCACATTTGATGTTTTCAATCACAATGTTCCTCAAAGAGAAGATTAAAATGTTGTTTTTTATGAGCTGTCAGGTACATTTCCTGTGTGACTGTGTAACTCGAGCACCACGAGAAGGAACTGAATATTTTCAGTTCCTCTACAGATGCACAGCAGATACCAGAAATCTCTGGAGTTGTGTCATTTGTGTCTCTGTCATGATGTTTCCATTCCTATTTTATCACACATCTCCCAATGACACTCACTATAACACAAAAACATCAAAATATCATTGCTACCTTGCATCTTGCCCCCCTATTATTGTCAAATGATAACAGTGACAGAGTAACACACACCAGAATTGGAAGAGCAGGCAAGGTATTGTCTAATAATAACAGGGACATGGTAACACACACCAGAATTGGAATAAGACAGGTTATTGTCTAATGATAACAGTGACAGAGTAACACACACCAGAATTGGAATAGCAGGCAGGTTATTGTCTAATGATAACAGTGACAGAGTAACACACACCAGAATTGGAATAGCAGGCAGGTTATTGTCTAATAATAACAGGGACATAGTAACACACACCAGAATTGGAATATGACAGGTTTATTGTCTAATAGAACATAGAACAGTACAGCACAGAACAGGACCTTCGGCCCTCCATGTTGTGCCGAGCAAATGATCACCCTACTCAAACCCACGTATCCACCCCATACCCGTAACCAAACTTTAACCGTAACCCCCACTTAACCTTACTTTTTAGGACACTACGGGCAATTTAGCATGGCCAATCTACCTAACCCGCACATCTTTGGACTGTGGGAGGAAACCGGAGCACCCGGAGGAAACCCACGCACACACGGGGAGGACGTGCAGACTCCGCACAGACAGTGACCCAGCCGGGAACCGAACCTGGGACCCTGGAGCTGTGAAGCATTTATGCTAACCACCATGCTACCGTGCTGCTATAATGATAACAGTGACAGAGTAACACACACCAGAATTGGAATAGCACGCAAGTTATTGTCTAATAATAACAGGGACACAGTAACACACACCAGAATTGGAATATGACAGGTTATTGTCTAATGATAACAGTGAATGAAAATTGCTTATTGTCACAAGTAGGTTTCAAATGAAGTTACTGTGAAAAGCCCCGAGTCGCTACATTCCAGCGCCTGTTCGGGGAGGCTTGTACGGGAATTGAACCGTGCTGCTGGCCTGCCTTGGTCTGCTTTCAAAGCCAGCGATTTAGCCCTGTGCTAAACAGCCCCTGTAACACATACCAGAATTGGAATAAAACAGGCAGGTTATTGTCTAATGGTAACATTGACAGAGTAACGGAGCTGCACGGTGTCACAGTGATTATCACTGTTGCCTCATAGTGTCAAGAACTTGGGTTTCATTCTGACCTTAGGTTCCCATCTGTTCCCATCAGTAGAGTATAAAAGGATTATGGGACACAGATTTAAGATTTTGAGCAAGATCTACAAGGGAGATAGGAGGAAGAAATTTTACACAGTGAGTGATAATGATCTGAACTCAATGCTTACACACAAAGGTCGATAATCTCCAGGTCCTGATAACCCGAATGGTGCTGTCAGAATTTGACGTGAGGATTGGTTGTGAGTTTCCTGTCTGCGAATCGCTTTCTAAGCCCCCGTGAAAGAAGTTTACAAAGGCATCACTGTCAGTCCAGAAATGAAATTCAGGAAAGATAAACATTTCTACTGGTTAGTTTGCTGTGTGCAAATCCTCCGCTTCTAATTCCCTGTAAAAGAAGCCTCAGAGCTTCAACACCATTATCCCAACAAGACTAATAACCAAAGTCCGCAATCTTGAACTTGACCATTCCCTGTGCAGCTGGAGCCTCGACTTCCTCACCAACAGACCGCAATCTGTCAGGATAGGCAACAGCACCTCCTCCACCATAGTCCTCAACACCGGAGCCCCGCAAGGATGTGTGATCGGTCCTCTACTGTACTCCCTATACACCCATGACTGTGTGGTAAGATTTAACTCCAACTCAATCGAAGTTTGCAGATCATACGCCTGTGGTGGGCCGCATCTCAAACAACAACAAATCAGACTACAGGAGGGAGATAAATCACTTGGTTGCATGATGTACCGAAAACAACCTCTCCCTAAATGTTGGAAAGACCAAAGAACTGATCATCAACTTCAGGAAGCGCAGCACAACACACTCCCATCTACATCAAGGCTCCGAGGTGGAGATGGTCGATAGCTTTAAGTTCCTGGGGGTCACCATCACCAACAGTCTGTCCTGGTCCACTCACGTTGATGCAACAGTCAAGAAAGCCCAACAATGTCTCTACTTCCTGCGGAAGCTAAAGAAATTTGGCATATCTGCATCGACTCTCACAAATTTCTACAGATGTGTGATAGAGAGCATCCTGTCCGGCTGCATCACAGCCGGGTACTGCAACTGCTCAGTCAACGATCACAAGAAACTGCAGACTGTGGTGAACTCAGCCCAACACATCACACAAACTTGCCACCCCCACATTGATTCTGTATACACCTCTCGCTGCCTCAGGAAGGCAGACAGCATCATCAGAGACCCCTCCCACCCAGGCATTGCCTTCGTCCAGACCCTTCCATCAGGCAAAAGGTACAGAAGTCTGAAGACCCGCACATCCAGACATAGGAACAGCTTCTTCCCCACAGCTACAAGATTCCTCAACAACTCCCCCCTCGGACCGATCTGTTCCCTGTAAGAACGCTATTCCTGACGCCCTATGCTGCTCTTTCTTTTGTATTTGCTTCGTTTGGCCCCTTGTAATCAATCACTCACTGTTTGTCGATGTACCATTTGTCAATGTTCCCTGTTGATTATTCTTGTGTCTACTATGTATGTACTGTGTACATTCCTCGACCGCAGAAAAAATACTTTTCACTGTACTTTGGTACATGTGACAATAAATTAGTGGCTGGTTTAGCTCACTCAGCTAAATCGCTGGCTTTTAAAGCAGACTAAGCAGGCCAGCAGCACGGTTCGATTCCCGTACCAGCCTCCCCGGACAGGCGCCGGAATGTGGAAGTCTACTCGTGACAATAAGCGATTTTCATTCATTTCATTTTCAAATCAAAATCAATCAACAAAAGAGCTTTGGACACATGGGACAGAATGTGCAATGAGATCGTGAAATCCGGAGAGCAGGATTTGTTTCATTTCTTTCCATCTCTGCCACCGCTTTGCATCATCAATAAGACATTGGGACTCAAAGACTAATCCAGTTTGATGGACAAGTTGTCTCCATTCTGAACAATGGGGAACAAGCTCCTCCCACTCATTGAAACATCGGCCCGACAAAGATGAGAAACGCGCATGCGCCCTGAGCACATCCAATAAAGATGGCGGCCGTTAACCCGAGCCAAACAGGAGGAGCTGCAGTTCCGCTCGGAACTGGGTCCAGTAAGCTGTTTTCCGAGTATTGCGCCTCACAACAGCTTTACATAACGTTTCCGCCCACTCCCGCGATCTCTCGCTCCCTCAATATTGTTAGACGCCTCTTACCAATTTCGGATCTGAAGAAGACGCCCTTCTGCTTCGCCATTACCCACACTGCGCATGCTTCAATCACAGCCTGGCCTCGCCTCTTATTCACTCCGATTGATTGGAGGACCAACAGCTCCCCATCGGTCCTCCAGTCCCGCCCCTCCTCTTCCTATTGGTCCGGAGCTGCCGTCAATCACCGGGACATTGTGACGGTTACAGATGGAGAGAGCGGCCACAGGCTCAGGCTGACTGGCTGACTGTCCAATAATAACAGTGAGAGTCTCAGTGGGACAATCAGACAATAATAGTGGAGATGGGGCCCAGAGGAGAAACAGCAAAGGATTCACTCACTTTGAGAGTAACAAACACAATGTCTGTTCCAAGAATAAGTCAGACTGCAGTTTGTGAGTGGGTCCAATGTTGACTCATAGAATCCCTACAGTGCAGGAGGCCATTTGGCCCATTGAGTCTGGACCGACCCTCTGAAAGATCACCCAATCTAACCCAATCCCCCCACCCTGTCCCTGGACCCCTCCCGGGGACTATATAGCCTAGCTAATTTAATAATAAACATCTTTGGACTGTGGGAGGAAACAGAGCATCTGGAGGAAATCAACGCTGACACGGGAAGAATGTACAAACTCCACACAGACAGTGACCTAATTTAAAGAGTTATTCCAAGGAAGAAACGTAATGATTATAGTTACCTGCTGATTTTGTACAACGGGGTTTTTGGTTTATGTGATCTTACGTTATTGAATTGGAACCGTTAAGGGGGAATTCATTAAGAGTTATACATAGATTACTGTAGCTGTGTGGGGTCTTTGTTTGTATTGATAATAATTCTTACTGTGTGTGTTTATACAAATGTTAACTAACTTCTTAGAATGAAGCTTGTGTTTTTGATTAAAAGCGCCTCAGGACTCTGTTGAATAACACCTGATAGGCAAGCTCTTGTAACCAAAATCAATAAACAGTTATAGGTCAGGTGATCTCAGGTAAACTCTGGCCCATAACAAAGTACCTGAAGAGAGAGAAATGTTGACAATACCCATGGACACAGGATAGTTGGCTGATCAGTAGCTCAGTGGGAATAGGGTCGATGGAGCAGGAGCGGGGTCTCATGGATAAGGTGAGCTCAGAGGGCATGAGGGGAGATGGGAGAGAAACTAGAGAAAGATGTGGGTTCAGGGCTCGGGAAAGGATGGAACTTAGAGACAGTTTGGTCTGGTGAGCTCATGGAAGGGAGGGAAGTGGCAGAGGCAGCTGATCGGATTGACTCGATCTCAGTCACAAAGAAGCTCCACAAGCTCCTCACACTTCTTGTTGGAGGTGAGGATGGAAGAGACAGGGGAGAGCGAGAGTACTTCAAAAGGAGCTAACTTGTGTCAGAGATATTAAAAAGTTTCAGCACTGCGTATTTAACACAAATCAACTTAATTTGCCTTTTCGCCAGAATATTAGTCCCTGTAAATGGGCTGGAGTTTGTTATCAGCAGAAAGATCCAAATGAACATGGTTCAGTCCTGAATGTGAGGAACAGAAAAATCCAATCCCTGTGGTTACTTATGGCCTCGTTGGTGTGTCAGCATGTTGGATGACTGAGCGAATCCCTTCCCACATTTGGAGCAGGTGAATGGTCTCTCCCCAGTGTGTATTCGCTGGTGACTCAGCAGGGCAGATGACTGAGTGAATCTCTTCCCACACTGGGTGCAGGCAAACGGCCTCTCCCCAGTGTGAATTCGCTGGTGCTTCTGCAGGTTGGAAGACTGAGTGAATCCCTTCCCACACTTGGCGCAGACGAATAGCCTCTCCCCAGTGTGGATTCGCTGATGTTCAGTGAGCTGAGATGATCGTCTGAACCCAGTCCCGCAGTGAGAGCACCTAAACGGTCTCTCGTCAGTGTGAAGACGCTGGTGAATCAGCAGGTCGGATGACTGACTGAATCCCTTCCCACATTTGGAGCAGGTGAATGGTCTCTCTTTAGTGTGAACTTGCTGGTGTTTCTGCAGGCTGGCTGAAAAACTAAATCCCTTCCCACACTTGGAGCAGGTGAATGGTCTCTCCCCAGTGTGACTGCGTCGATGAGTTTCCAGCTTGGATGGGTAAGTGAATCCTTTCCCACAGTCCGCACATTTCCACGGTTTCTCCTCCGTGTGACTGCATTTGTGGCTTGTGAGGCCTGATGATCGACTGAATCCTCGTCCACACACACAACACGTGTACGGTTTCTCCTCCCTGTGAACAATGCTTTTTCCTTCCATGTTCAAAATCCAATGACATTCAGGATGTGATAAATATTACTTTCTGGACTTTGAAGCCTCCCCTTCGAACACCCTGTGAAACTGATTGGAAAACAGAAAATAGGGAGTGAGAGAGAACCCACAAAAACACAAAGACAGGTTGTGAAATTGAGCTGAATCAATCTGGTCATTTGTGGGGCCGGCACTGGGAAAAGTGACCATGAAAACGGTTGGATTGTTTTAAAAGCCAATTGATGTCTTTGGGAGGAGAGAGAAAGAGGTGAAAAGGGATTTTGTATATCTACAGGTCATATTAAGAGTAGCTGGCAAAACAAATTCGATCTTGAGCTTCATAAACAGTAATACTGTATTGACACGGTATTGACAATGGCAGCACGGTAGCATGGTGGTTAGCATAAATGCTTCACAGCTCCAGGGTCCCAGGTTCGATTCCTGGCTGGGTCACTGTCTGTGCGGAGTCTGCACGTCCTCCCCGTGTGTGCGTGGGTTTCCTCCGGGTGCTCCAGTTTCCTCCCACAGTCCAAAGGTGTGCGGGTTAGGTGGATTGGCCATGCTAAATTGCCCGTAGTGTCCTACAAAGTATGGTTAAGGGGGGGGTTGTTGGGTTACGGGTATAGGGTGGATATGTGGGTTTGAGTAGGGTGATCATGGCTCAGCACAACATTGAGGGCCGAAGGGCCTGTTCTGTGCTGTACTGTTCAATGTTCTATGTTCTATGACACCGAAACAGGGAAGCGAGGCTTCTTGTGGCACAGTGATTAGCACTGCTGCCTTACAGCCCCAGGGACCCGGGTTCAATTCCGGCCTTGGTGACTGTGTGGAGTTTGCACTTTCTCCCCGTGTCTGCGTGGGTTTCCACCCGGTGCTCAGGTTTCCTCCCACAGTCTAAAGAAGGGAAAGTTAGGTGGATTTGCCTTGATAAATTGTCCCTTAATATCCAGGCAGGTGCAGGTTAGGGGCTGGTTTAGCTCAGTGGGCTAAATCGCTGGCTTTTAAAGCAGACCAAGCAGGCCAGCAGTATGGTTCGATTCCCGTACCACCCTCCACGGACAGGCGCCGGAATGTGGCGACTAGGGGCTTTTCTTTTTTTTTAATTTTTAGAGTACCCAATTCATTTTTTCCAATTAAGGGGCAATTTAGCGTGTCCAATTCAACTAGCCTACACATATTTGGATTGTGGGGGCGAAACCCACGCAAACACGGGGAGAACGCGCAAACTCCACACGGACAGCGACCCAGAGCCGGGATCGAAACCGGGACCTTAGCACCGCGAGGCAGCAGTGCTACTCACTGCGCCACCGTGCTGCCCCGACTAGGGGCTTTTCACAGTGACTTCATTGAAGCCTACTCGTGACAATAAGTGATTTTCATTTCATTTCATTTTCAGGTTATGTGGGTTAAAGGGGTTACAGGGAGAGGATAGAGCTGTGGGCCTCGGCAGGGTGCCCTTTCAGACGATAGGTGCAGGGTCAATTTGCCGAATGGCCTCTTTCTGCACTGTAGGAATTCTATGGTTCTAATTCTATTCTATGAATCTTTATAAAGCTCTGGTCACCACTCTTCAGGAAGGATGTGAAGGTTCTTGGAGAAGGTGCAGAGGAGATTTACCAGAATGATTCCAGCAAAGGAGGTTGAGGGGAGATTTGATTCACGGACACAAGATTATGCCAGATTTCCATCAGGTGGACAAAGAAACTCTGTTTCCATTCACTGATCGTACAAGCAGCCGGGACACAGATTTAAAGTTTTGGGTAAAACCTGGATTGAACTATATCAGATCCTGAGGGGTTTTGACAGGGTGGATGTGGAGAGGATGTTTCCTCCTGTGGGAGAATCTAGAACAAGGGGGTCACTGAAGCAAAATAAGGGGTCACCCATTGTAGATGGGTGACAGTGCGGAGACTGCACATTTACCCCGTGACTGTGGGTTTCCTTCGGGTGCTCCGGTTTCCTCACACAGTTCAAAGATGTACAGGTTAGGTGGATCGGCCATGCTAAATTGCCCCTTTGTCTCCAAGGATTGTGCACATATAAAGCTCTGGTCACCACTCTTCATTGGATTGGATTTGTTTATTGTAACGTGTACCAAGGTACAGTGAAAGTATTTTTCTGCGATCAGCTCTACAGATCATTAAGTACATGAAAAGAAAAGAAAATACATAATAGGGCAACTCAAGGTCCATAATGTAACTGCATCAACAGCGGCATCGGATGAAGCATACAAGGGTGTAGTGTTAATCAGGACATGAGGGTCGTTTAGGAGTCTGGTAACGGCGGGGAAGAAACTGATTTGACTATGTTCGAGCATGTTCATCTTCAGGAAGAATGTGAAGGTTCTTGGAGAAGGTGCAGAGGAGATTTACCAGAATGGTTCCAGCAAAGGAGGTTGAGGGAGATTTGATTCAGGGACACAAGATTATGCCAGATTACGCCAGATCGGGTGGACAAAGAAACTCTGTTTCCATTCACTGATCGTACAAGCAGTCGGGACACAGATTTCAATTTTTGGGTAAAATCTGGATTGAGCTACACACGATCCTGAGGGGTCCTGACAGGGTGGATGTGGAGAGGATGTTTCTTCTTGTGGGAGAATTGAGAACAAGGGGGCCACTGTTGCAAAATAAGGGGTCACCCATTTCAGATGGAGATTAGGGGGTTTCTTTTCTCTTGAAGGTTGCAAGCAGGGATTGGCACAGTGGTTAGCACTGCTGCCTCGCAGCACCAGGGACCCAGGTTCAATTTCAACCCTGGGTGACTGTGTGGAGTTTGCACATTCTCCTCTTGTCTGTGTGGGTTTCATCGGGGTGCTCTGGTTTCCTCACACAGTTCAAAGATGTGCAAACTCGGTGGATTGGCCATGCTAAATTGCCTCTTCATCTCCAAGGATGTGCAGGTTAGGTGGGGTTATGAGGATGGGGTGGGCCGGGGTGCTCTTTGGAGGGTTGGTGCAGACTTGATGGGCCGAATGGGCTCCTTTTGCAGAGATTCTCTGATTTTGGAACTTCCGCCCTTAAAATGCAGTGGAAGCAGAGTCTTTGAATATTCTTTTAAAAATAAATTTAGAGTGCCCAATTCAATTTTTCCACTTAGGGGCAAGTTAGCATGGCCAATCCACCTACCTTGCACATCTTTGGGTTGTGAGGGCGAAACCCACCCAAACACAGGGAGAATGTGCAAACTCCACACAGACAGTGACCCAGAGCCTTGATCGAACCTTGGACCACAGCGCCGTGAGGCAGCAGTGCTAACCACTGCACCACCGTGTTGCCCTGTCCTTGAATATTTTTAAGGCAGAGATGGATGGATTCTTGATAAGCAAGGGGGTGAAAGGTTATCGGGCCGTCAGGAATGTAGAATTGTTGCCGAAAAGATTTTTGACCAGGTGGAGTGGGACTATTTATGGGAGGTGTTGGGACGGTTTGGGTTTGGAGAAGGCTTTGTAGACTGGGTTAAACTGCTATATCAGGCCCTGGAGGCTAGTGTAAGGACGAACAGGACGACATCTGAGTATGTTAGACTACACCGCGGGACAAGACAGGGATGCCCCGTCTCTCCACTGCTGTTTGCGTTGGCCATAGAACCGCTGGCAATTTCTCTGAGAGCGGCAAGGGGATGGAAGGGAATGGTCAGGGGGGGAAATAGAACACAAGGTCTCGCTCTACGCGGATGACCTGCTTTTGTATGTGTCAGATCCAGCGGCAGGGATTAATGGGATTATGGAAATCCTAGAGGAGTTTTGCCAGTTTTCAGGCTACAAGTTGAACATGGCAAAAAGCGAGATGTTTGTGGTGCAGACGAGGAGTCAGGAGAATAGGCTGAGGGAGCTACCATTTTGGCTCGTTGGGGAAAGTTTTAGGTATCTAGTGATACAAGTGCCGCGCGACTGTGGTAAGATGCACAAGTTGAACTTGGCCAGGCTGGTGGAGCAAATGAGGAGCGAGTTCCGGAGGTGGGATGCACTCCCGCTGTCACTAGCGGGGAGAGTACAGACGGGGAAGATGATGATCCTCCCGAGATTCCTGTTTATTTATCAGTGTCTCCCTATTTTCATTCCGCGGTCCTTCTTTAAAAGAATCAATAAAATTATCCTGGGATGTGTTTGGGCGGGGAGTCCCCACGGGTAAAGAGGGGGATGCTGGAATGAACTGTAGCGAGGGGGGGCTGGCATTACCGAACATCAGCAACTACTGAGCGGCTAACATAGCCATGATAAGGAAATGGATGGTGGGTACGGGGTCGGTTTGGGAGCAGGTGGAGGCTGCTTCGTGCAGGGGCACCAGCTTGGCAGCCCTGGTCACGGCTCCCCTGCCGTTCCTGCCGGCACGGTACTCCACCAGCCCTATAGTGGTGTGGGCTTTGCGGATTTGGGGCCAATGGAGGAAGCATGCGGGGGAGGTGGGAGCGTTGGTCTGGTCCCCAAAATGTGACAACCACCGATTTGTCCCGGGGAAGATGGATGGCGGGTTTCGAGCGTGGCGGAGGTGGGAAGGATGGGCGACTTGTTCCTGGAAGGGAGCTTCGCGAACATGAGGGCGCTGGAGGAGAAGTTCGGATTGGCGAGGGGGAATGACTTTCGATACTTCGTACGTAGACAGGTCCCGTCCTTTCTACGCCTTCCACTAAGGGGGATCCAGGACAGGATAATTTCCAGGGGTGAGGTCGGAGAGGAGAAAGTCTCAGATATTTATAAGGAGCTTATGGGAGCGGAGGACACAGGGACCGAGGAACTGAAACTTAAGTGGGTGGAGGAGCTTGGTGGAGAGTTGGAGGGAGGCGTATGGGCAGACGCTCTGAGGAGGGTAAATGCAACCACAACATGTGCCTGATTCAGTTCAAGGTGGTTCACCGGGCCCACATGACGGTGGCAAGGATGAGCAAATTCTTTGGGCTGGAGGACAAGTGTGCTAGATGTGGGGGGGGGGGAGCAGCGAACCATGTCCACGTGTTCTGGGTGTGTCCAAAACTCAGGGGATACTGGCAGGGATTTGCGGACGTCATATCCCGGATACTGAAATCAAGGGTGGTGATGAGTCCAGAGGCGGCGATTTTTGGGTGTCGGAAGACCCGGGAGTCCAGGAGAGGATAGAGGCCGACGTTGTGGCCTTTGCATCCCTGATAGCCCGGCGACGAATACTGTTGGCCTGGAGGGACTCAAAGCCCCCAAGGACCGAAGTATGGCTGTCGGACATGGCAAGCTTTCTCGGCTTGGAAAAAACCATTCATCGACTTCTTTGCGGGGAACTGATCGTCAGCGGGGGGTGGGGGTAGAATAGTGTAGAGTAGGGGGGAAGAATAGGCGGGTCTATTTGCGAGAGTGGTACTGTTATTGGCACTATGTTTTTTGTAATTGGTATCTGCACACTAATGTATATTGTTACGGTTTACAATGCCAAAAATACCTCAATAAAACTGTCTGTTTAAAAAAAGGAATGTAGGATTGTATGTAAGGAGCAGACTCGAGGGGTCAACTATTTGTTTCAGAGACCCCAAAATCTTTTTTACTGTCCTAATGATTTTCCAGAGACACAGGCATGAATCTCACCAAGGCAGAAGGTAAAATTTTAATTCATTGGAAGTCTGCTGATGACCGTGATGGCATGCGCTGCGAGCCTGGACCGGATGGCAACTCTCCCGGATTGACTGACTGGAGTCTCCAGGATTTTATTTTAATCATTTGTGGGAGTCACTGGCTGCGCCAATATTTATTGCCCATCCCTAATTTCCCTTAAACTGAGTGGCTTGCTCAGCCAATTGTTATAAAGACCCATCTGGTTCACTCATGTCCTTCAGTGAAGGAAATCTTCTATCCTTACCTGGTCTGGCCTACATGTGACTCCAGATCCACAGTCAGCTGGTTGACCCTTGAAATGCTGTCTGAGATGCTCTCAGTTCAAGGGCAATTAGGGATGGGCAGTGAATGCTGGCCCAGCCAGCAACACCCACATCCCGTGAATGAACAGAAAAGAAAATCTGCCGTTCTTACCTGGTCTGGCCGACATGAACATAGAGTGCAGAAGGAGGCCATTCGGCCCATCGAGTCTGCACCGACCCACTTAAGCCCTCATTTCTACCCTATCCCCGTAACCCAATAACCCCTCCTAACCTTTTTGGACAATAAGGGCAATTTAGCATGGCCAATCCACCTAACATGCACATCTTGGACAGTAGGAGGAAACCGGAGCACCCGGAGGAAACCCACGTAGACACGGGGAGAACGTGCAGACTCCACACAGGCAGTGACCCAGCGGGGAATCAAACCTGGGACTCTGGTGCTGTGAAGCCACAGTGCTATCCACTTCTGCTACCCAATCCATTCTCTTATTTCCACTCGACCCAACTATCCTAACGCACCCTCAGATGACCTCCCACATTCAACCTCCCTGTAATATTGAGTTAATCCAGTGGATTAGTGACCTATAAAATTTCCCATTTAAGAAGCACCTTTTCCTCCAGGGTTGTGTCTCCCTATCTCTGTCATCTCATCCAGCCACCGAGATGTTTGCTCTCATCTCATTCTGGACTCAGACTGAGATAGACAATTGCTAATCAGGAAGGGGATCAAGGGAATTATGGGGATAAAACGGGAAAGTGGAATTGAGGATATCATATCAGCCACCATTTCATGGAATGGCAGGGCAGACTCGATGGGCTGAATGGCCTACTTTGCTCTATATCTTACATGTTATGGTCATGAGCATTCTCAATATTTTTTGCTTTTTAAAAAATAAATTTAGAGTACCCAATTCATTTTTTCCAATTAAAGGGCAATTTAGCGTGGCCAATTCACCAAAGATGGGTTGTGGAGGCGAAACCCAAGCAAACACGGGGAGAATGTGTAAACTCTATACAGACAGTGACCCAGAGCCGGGATCGAACCTGGGACCTCGGCGCTGTGAGGCAGCAGGGCTAACCCACTGGGCCACAATGCTGTACTTAGCATTTGCAATATTAATGACTATGACTGGTGCTTGTTTTTTCAGTTGCCTGAGAGCCAAGCTGTGGAAATTCTTCCTTAAACCTCTCCTGCTCACTCCTTCACTTTCCTATTTTCAGAATCTCCTTAAAACCTACTTTGTATACAAGCTTTTGTCCACCTGCTCTGATATCTCCCTGTATGGCTCAGTGTCAAATGTTGCTGAGAATTGGGCGACACCTCATTTAAAAAATGCATCAAATTGGGGCATGTTTCTCGCTTTCAAATCCACATGTTGTATAATTACTCTCGGTGGCTGAGGCTGCACCAGGATGTCCATCACCACCTGAACCAGTGTCGCCTCTGCGTCCACCTGAATCCAGCTCTGAGAACAGAAAGGTCCCAAAGGAGACTCACCCCTGGTCACCGGAACCCTGAGGCCCCGCCCACACTGCGTCACAAAACTGCGCATGCGCTTCACTCCCCACTGATCCAAGGTGGCGGCCGGTCACATGGGCCTGTTCCTGGGGAAAAGCCTGGGTGTTACAAACCCGGGGCCTCCAGGTTCCTATTGAAGTTGTGAGACCTGCACAGGGTGTTTATGAAGCCTCGGCTCCCTCCCCACCCCCACTCCCGGCTCCATTCCTCCCTCTGGCCCACCGACTCTCACCAGTTCAGAAAAGCGTCTCCCGCACGCACAGGGCCCCGAGCAAAGTGACACTGCGCATGCTCCACATACAGCCCGGCATTGCGCCTGCGCGGTAGGCTCCTGTGGCGTGAGTAGGGCGCTTGCACATACGCAGGGACTACTGGGTAATTACAGCGCCATTGAACTATGAAACTGCAGAGAAAATAAATTTGTTACCCAATTGAGATCAATTGCTTTTCAAAAAAAAAATCACACCCATTTTTGTGAATAGGTGCTTGCTTATTTCTATACATTTTTCCAATTAAAGGGCAATTTAACGTGGCCAATCCACTTACCCTACATATATTCTTGGGATGTGGGGATACGACCCATGCAGACACTGGAAGAATGAGACCCGGGGCCGGGATTGAACCCAGGATCTCAGAACCATGAGGCAGCATACTAACTACCGCACCACCATTCCGTCGCAGTGCTCTCTTATATTTCATTTCTGGGAATAAGGTGAGGTTTTAAAAGTTTCCAACCTCGCTTTCATCTCCCCGGATTCTATTTGGACTGATCCCTGTCCCAGAATCATTGCTATCCCTCTCTTTTTCTCTCTATTCCCTGATATTGACTGTTCATTCCATTACAGATGGAAATCATGTGGCTCTTTATCCCTGTGCTGGCTCTTTGGACATTCAATCCAATTACACACGCCAGGCGGCACTGTCACAACAATATCGATCTGATATATCAGAATTGGAGATGCCAGCGTTGGACTGGGGTGGGCACAGTAAGAAGTCTTACAACACCAGGTTAAAGTCCAACAGGTTTAGTTGGAGTCACTAGTTTTCAGAGCGCAGCTCCTTCATCAGGGCAAAAGGTGAATGGAGAAGGTCTTCCAACATATCAGATCTAAGATCTGCAGTCCTACGACATCGAATCTTGAATTGTGGTGCAATTAAACAACTCACTGGAGGAGGAGGCTCCACAAATATCCCCATCCTCAATATTGGAGGAACCCAGCACATTTCTGCAAAAGACAAGGCTGAAACATTCACAATAATCTTCAGCCAAAAGTGCCGAGTGGGTGATCCGGCTTGGTCTCCTCCAGAGGTCCCCAAGATCACAGATGCCACTCTTCAGCCAATTTGTTTCACCTCACGTAATGTCAAGAAATGGCTGAAGACAGTGGATACCGCAGAGACATCATTCTGGCAATAAACTGAAGACTTATGCCATACCCCTAACCAAGCTGTTCTAATAAAGCTAGAACACTGGCATCTACCCGGCAACTGGAGGGTAGCACTGTTGCTTTACAGCACCAGGGTCTCAGGTTCAATTCCTGGCTTGGGTCACTGTCTGTGCAGAGTCTGCACGTTCTCCCCGTCGCTGCGTGGGTTTCTTCCGGGTGTTCTGGTTTCCTTGCTTAAAAGTTCCAAAAGATGTGCTGTTAGGTCATTTGGACATTCTGAATTCTCCCTCTGTGTACCTGAATAGGCGCCGGAGTGCGGCGACTGGTGGCTTTTCACAGTAACTTCATTGCAGTGTTAATGTCAGACTACTTATTATTACGTGTGGAAAATTGCCCAGGCGTGTCCTGTACACAAAAAGGACAAATCCAACCCAGCCAATTGCCACCAAATCAGTCTAGTCTTAATCTCATCAGTAAAGTGATGGAAGGGGTCATCAACAGCGCTATGAAGCGGCACCTACTTAGCAACAACCTGCTCTCTGCTGGTTGGAGTCATACCTGGCACAAAGGAAGATGGTGTGATGGTTGGAGGTCAGTCATCTCAGTCTCGGGACATCACTGCAGGAGTTCCTCAGGACAGTGTCCTAGGCCCAACGCTCTTCAGCTGCTTCATCAATGATCTGCCTTCATCATAAGGTCAGAAGTGGGAATGTTTGTGGGTGACTGCACAATATTCAGCACATTCCCCACTCCTCAGACACTGAAGCAAACCTTGTCCAAATGCAGCAAGACCTGGGCAATATACAAGCTTGGGCTGACAAATGACAAACAACATTCGCACCACAGAAATGCCGGGCAATGATCATCGGCCATATGTAAGAATCAAACAATTGCCCCTTGACTTTCAATGGCATTACTATCACTGAATCCACCACAATCAACATCCTGGGGGTGACCATTGATCACAAACTGAACTGGACTAGCCATATAAATACTGTGGCTACAAAAACAAGCCAGAGGCTAGGAATCCTGCGGTGAGTAACTCACCTCCTGACTCCCCAAAGCCTGCCCACCATCTACAAGGCACAAGTCATGAGTGTGATGGAATACTCATTACTTCCCTGGATGAGTGCAGCTCCAACTACACTCAAGAAACTCGCCGCCATCCAGGACAAAGCAGCCATTTGATTGGCACCCTCCCCACAAATATTCACTTCCTCCACCACTGACACAGAGTGGCAGCAGTGTGTACCATCTACAAGATGCTCTGCAGGAACTCACCAAGGCTCCTTCGACAGCACTTTCCAAACCCATGACTGCTATGATCGAGAAGGGCAAGGGCAGCATATACCTGACAAACAGAGGTCATAGCCAAGCTGAATCTAGAACAATGCCAAGGACTTCCATCTTCTTCTGTCAGGAAAAAGATACTAAAGTTTGAGGCAGTCTCTCCTTCCTTCCCTATGTACGGTATGCATTGTTTGTACAGTATGTAAGAAACAATACTTTTCACTGTATACTAATACATGTGACAATAATAAATCAAATCAAAGACAAATAGAGGTTATAGCCAAGGAGAATCTAGAACCATGCCAGGGGCAAACAGAGGTTACAGCCAAGGAGTATCTAGAGCAATGCTCTGGAAAAACAGAGGCTATTGCCAAGGAGAATCTTGAACAATGCCTGGGACAAACAGAGGTCACAGACAAGGAGAATCAAGAGCATTTCTTTTTTTCAATTTAGAGTACCCAATTCGATTTTTTTTCCAATTCAGGAGCAATTTAGCCTGGCCAATCCACCTATCCTGCACATCTTTGGGTTGTGGGGGCGAAACCCATGCAAACACGGGAAGAATGTGCGAACTCCAATGGACAGTGACCCAGAGCCGGGATCAAACCTGGGACCTCGGCGCCGTGAGACAGCAGGGCTAGCCCACTGCGCCACCGTGCTGCCCGAGAATCGAGCGCAATGCCAGGGACAAACAGAGGTCACAGCCAAGGTGAATCTAGAGAAATGTCAGGAACAAACAGAGGTCACAGCCAAGGTGAATCTAGAGAAATGTCAGGAACAAACAGAGGTCACAGCCAAGGTGAAACTAGAACAATGCCAGGGACAAACAGAGGTCACAGCAAAGGCGAATCTAGCGTTGGACAGGGTGGATGCAGGAAGGACGTTTCTCCTGGCTGGGGGTTCGCTGGTGCATCAGCAGGTCCTTTGTAGTTTTAAAGCTCTTCTCACGGTCAGAACATTTATCATAGAATCCCTACAGTGCAGAAGGAGGCCATTCGGTGAGGCAGTGGCCAGTGGAATTGTTCCTGGATTCATAATGCAGGGGCCCCATGGTAATGTTCTGGGGACCGGTGTTCGAAACCCACTAAGGCATTTGGTGAAATTTGAATTCAATAAAATCTGTTACTAAAAGTTTAAGAATGACCCTGAAATGATTGTCGTACTGGTTCACTAATCCCCTTTAAAGAAGGAAATCTGCCACCCTCACTTGATCTGGCCTACATGTGACTCCAGATCCACAGCAATGTGATGTCCTCAGGGATACCCTATCAGCAATGGAATCATCCCATGAGTAAATTTTAAAATGTACTTAAATCATATAATTGCCGGAAAATGGGATTAGTGTACTTAGATGGTTATTTTTGACCAACGCAGATGTGAAGGGTGGAAGGGACTTTTCTGTGCTATAGACCTCAATGACTCTATTATCAGGCAGGCTGCACAACGGGGCTCACACTCTTAGCTACTGCATTTCGTTTTACTCTCACCTGGAACTTGGTACTGTGGTTAGTTTGTTCCTCCATCATGCTGCTGTCCACAAAGCTTTCAAGAAGTTTGAACTTGTTGGACAATTGCAAACTCCTCCAGTGCTACCTTCTAGATACACATTCCTGCTTCACTAGTAATCACAACCCACAATGATACGGTTACCCAGCATTCACCAAGAATGTGAATATGCCTTATCATTACTACAAATGTCGTTGTACAGGTGCAGTGCCTCTCTTACTGGAGTATGCCTAGTGCGGTCACATGGTGGCACAGTGGTTAGCATAGCTGCCTCACACTGCCAGGCACCCGGGTTCGATTCTGAACTCAGGTGCCTGTCTGTGTGGAGTTTACACTTTCTCCCCATGTCTGCATGGTACTTTGGTTTCCTCTCACAATCCAAAGATAATAATTATAATAATAATCACTTATTCTCACAAGTCCGCTTCAGTGAAGTTACTATGAAAAGCACCTAGTCGCCACATTCTGGCACCTGTTCGGGGAGGCCGGTACAGGAATTGAACCCATGCTGCTGCCTTGTCCTGCATTACAAACCAGCTGTTTAGCCCACTATGCTAAATCAGTCCCAGATTTGCATGTTATGTGGATTGGCTATGCTAAATTGGCCCTAGGTGGGATTACGGGGATAGTGTGGGATTTGGGCAGAGGTATTATTCTCTTTCAGAGCGGCAGTGCAGACTCAATGGGCCAAATAGCCTCCTGTAGGATTCTATGATCCTCCTAACCCTGACTAGACACTAAATCATAAATTATGTAATTTAAGACTTTCTGGATAAAATTATCCAGGAAACTTTCTGCTTCCCCAATGCAGTTTAATTTCTATAGTTCAGGCTACAGCTCAACTCTGAGCTGACATTCCTGGTGCTGCATTTACTGCAGATGCCATTGCTGTGAATCATATTAATGCCCACCAGTTTCTACATGCTAAAGCTGTGACACATCACTTCAATTCAAGTTTTGACCTGGAAGTTGCACAAATTCTGAAGTATTTGCATCATTTTCTATTTGTATTTCATATTTATTGTATCCGCAGTATTTTGCTTTTGTTTAACCATGGAACTTCATATATGCAAATAGATTTATTCCATTTCTCTACCTGTTAACACTTGAGCTTTGAAAGTCCAAAGCAATTAATATACAGTCACTGCTTATGAGTGCGAAGGCGACGATTTAATATTCTCTTTGTGAGAAAAGAGACATCTGTTCACATTATCTGCTAAGGTTCAAATGAGTTGGCATCTGACATTTGTTTTTTACTGCTTTTAATCAAATCCAGGCTAGAACTATGGAGCGGATCCCATTCACTGGGATGCTGTATCAGCTTACTTAATTTTTTTTATATCTATCTCTGAAATCCTAATCGGTGACGGATGATTTTATATTGGACAATGCGGCTTGCCCATGGAGATGCAGTTACCCAGCATTTACCGAGAGTAAATTATGCCCCATCTTCAATACAGAAGTATTTGCGCAGGCGCAGTGTCTCTCTCACTGGAGCATGCGCAGTGCGGGTGCTGGAAGTGATCGGGCGGGATCTGTTGGAGCTGCAGGCAGAGCAAAAAATAATTGGAGAAAGCGGGTGAGTGAGGTTAAATGGAGCCGCTGTGTGAGGAGGGAGGCTTCATAAACACCCGGTGCAGGAATGGAAAGTTTCATAAACACCGGACGAAGGCCTCAACCTCAAATAAGAACATCGAGGCCCTTTGTTGGGACCGATGTTGTAGCCGCCATCTTTCCACAACAGTGAGCAGCGCGGCCGCCATCTTTATAGGGGGCAATAGGCAGCAGGGCCCATGTGCTGCGCCATCTTTATTTGGGGCAGTTGGCATGCATTCCAGAAGTTAGTACCTGGCTTCCAATGTTTGACTCTTTTTCGTTAAGTCGTAGAATCATTGAATGATTACATTACAGAAGGAGACTGTTTAGCCTTCTTGTTAGTGCCAGTTCTCTGCCAGAGCAAAGCAGCTCGTCCCACTCCCCTGTGCTTTCACTAACAAGACCAGCAGCAAATATTCCCTATCCCCAGTTACCTGTGCAGAAGTTGATATCTGACCTCCTTGAACCGCTGCAGAAGTTGCTCCCACAATGCTGTTCGATAGGTAGTTACAGGTTATTCATGCAACAATGTTGAAGGAACAGCGATATTTGTCTCATACAATAACAATGTGTGTTTATAGCATACCATTATTGCAATGGAACATAGAACATAGAACAGTACAGCACAGAACAGGCCCTTCGGCCCTCAATGTTGTGCCGAGCCATGATCACCCTATTCAAACCCACGTATCCACCCTATACCCATAACCCAACAACCCCCCCCCCCCTTAACCTTACTTTTATTAGGACACTACGGGCAATTTAGCATGGCCAATCCACCTAACCCGCACATTTTTGGACTGTGGGAGGAAACCGGAGCACTCAGAGGAAACCCACGCACACAGGGGGAGGACGTGCAGACTCCACACAGACAGTGACCCAGCCGGGAATCGAACCTGGGACCCTGGAGCTATGAAGCATTTATGCTAACCATCATGCTACCCTGCTGCCCCCTAACCCTAACCCTAACCAAGGTGTTTCGTAGGAGTTTTATAAAGCAACATTTGCTGCAGAAGTATGTAGGGACACATGAGGACAGATTGTCAAAGGTTTGGCCCAGGATATAGAATTTACGGAATATTTTAAAGTAGGAAAGGAAGATAGCGGGAGAGGATTAAGGAGGACATTCCAGAGTTTATAGGCTTGGAAGCTGGGGAATGGACACCAAGGATGGAGTGATTTCTTAATCGCCTTTGTAGGGGTGCAACACGACTTGGTGTGACTAAGCACATGGGCAGCAGAGATTTTGATGACCTCCAGAATACAGGAGGTTGAATGTGGGAGTGCTTTAGGATTATTAAATTTCGAGGTAACAAAAGAATGTGTGATGGTTTCAGCAGCAGAGTGGAGTTGAGTGCTTTAACTGAGGCAGAAATAGGCGGTCTTGGTGATGATGTGAATAGACCAAAGCCATCTATGATCGTATTAATTAACAGAGCAGATCCGATGGGCCAAATGGTCTACCGCTGCTCCTATTTCTTATGATCCAGTAGAGGTCAGAGTTTTGTGTGGGCCCAGACTGGGTGGCAGGTTCCCTTCCCTGAAGGACATTAATGAACCAGTTGTGGTTTTTACAACAATCCAGCAGTTTTCATGGTCACTTTTTCCCAGTGCCGGCCCCACAAATGACCAGATTGATTCAACTCAACTCAACCTGCCTTTGAGTTTTTGTGGGCTCTCTCTCACTTCCTTTTTCTGTTTTAAATCAATTTCACAGGGCATTAAAAGAAGAAGATTTGTGGGTGGAAAACTTAAACCAAACATCACGTCAGGATCTGAATATCATCAGATGTTTTGAGAAATGGTGGAAACGTGGGGACTGTGAGGAGGAATTCGGATCTCTCTCTCTGCTGGAAATTCATCGGTGCAGTAACAGAAGGGAGAGACCACTTCCCGAGCTGAGTGTGGGAACGGATTTACTCGGTCACTCACCCTGCAGAGACACCAGCGAGTTCACACCGGAGAGAGACTTTTCAGATGCCCCAACTGCAAATCCTGTAGAAAGAGGTTAAATTCATCACCTGATCTCATTGCACACCAGCAGGTTCACACAGCGGAGAAACCATTCATCTGCGTCAAAAGTTCCTGGGAATTGATGCCCCATCAACAATTTCACACTCGCAAGAGACCGTTCAGGTGCTCTCACTGTGGGACTGGGTTCATGCGATCGTCCGACCTCACTGTACATCAGCGAATTCACACTGGAGAGAGACCGTTCAATTGCTCAAAGTGTGGGAAGAGATTCACTCGGTTATCCAGCCTGCAGACACACCAGCGAGTTCACACTGGGGAGAGGCCTTTCTCCTGCTCAGAGTGTGGGAAGGGATTCACTGAATCATCAGGACTGCTGCGACACCAGCGAGTTCACACAGGGGAGAGGCCATTTGCCTGCTCTGAATGTGGGAAGGGATTTACTCGATCTCAGCACCTACAGAGACACCAGCAGGTTCACACAGACGCAAAACCGTTCAAATGCCCAGACTGTGAGAAGTGTTATAAAGGTTCCCTGGAGCTAAAACGTCATCAGCGTGTTCACACTGGAGAGAGGCCGTTCCCATGTCCAGACTGCTGGAAGTGCTTTAAAAGTTCCTGGGAATTGATATCCCATCAACGTGTTCACACTGATGAGAGACCGTTCAGGTGCTCTGACTGTGGGACTGGGTTCAGGCGATCTTCGGAACTCATTGCACACCAGCGCGTTCACACTGGGGAGAAGCCGTTCACCTGCTCAGTGTGTGGGAAGAAACTCAAACACTCATTCATGCTGCTGAAACACCAACGAGTTCACACTGGCGAGAGACCTTTTAAATGTCCAGATTGCGGCAAATGCTATAAAAGTGCTGGGAACCTGATGCTCCATCAGCGTGCTCACACCGACGAGAGGCCGTTCAGGTGCTCTGACTGTGGGACTGGGTTCAGACGAGCTTCTCAACTTACTGTTCACCAGCGGATTCACACTGGGGAGAGGCCATTCACCTGCACTGTGTGTGGGAAGGGATTTATTGATTCATCCACCCTGCACAAACATAGGCGAGTCCACACTGGGGCGAGGCTATTCTCCTGCTCCCAGTGTGGGAAGAAATTCACCCAGCCGTCCACCCTGCTGAGTCACCAGCGTATTCACACGTAGCCACAGTGACTGGATTTTGTTGTTAATCACATCCAGGATTGAACCATGTTCATTGAGTCTGTTTCTGCTAATGTTAATAAAGGCCAACCCGATTAGAATGATTGATTTTCTGTATAACGGGGCAGCACTGTGGCGCAGCGGTTAGCACTGCTGCCTCAGGGCACCAAGGTCCCAGGTTAGATCCTGGCTTTGGGTCACTGTCCGTGAGGAGTTTGCACATTCTCCCCGTGTCTGTGTGGGTCTCCTTCCACCCCAACCCAAAGCTGTGCACGGTAGGTGAATTGGTCATGCTAAATTGCCTCTTGGAAAAAATAATAGGGTACTCTAAATTTATATTTTAAAATATTTCTCTTTGAAGAATAAATCCGCTTTATTGTCAATACACAATGTGCTGAATATTTCAATAACTCTCATACAAGTTTGTTCCTTTTATAGCGGATGCTTCCACTTGTGGGGCATTCTAGAATGAGAAGTCAGAGTCTTAGGATAAGAGGTAGCAAATTTAAAACAGATTTGAAGGGAAACTACTTCTAAAGGGTTGTGAAATCCAATCGCTACCTCAGAGTGCGGTGGATGCTGGGACAGTGAGTAAACTTAAGGAGGAGTTAGACAGATTTTCAATTGGTGATGGGTTATGGAGAATGGGCAGCACGGTGGAGTTACGGCCAGGATAAGATCGGCCATGATCGAATGGCGGAGCAGACCCAGTGGGCCAAATGGCTTAATTCTGCTCCTATATCTTATGAACTTATGAAATAGGTGCTCTCCCTCTGCCCTGTCTCTTCCATCCTCGCCTCCAACAAGAAGGAGCTTGTGGAGCTTCTTTGTCACTGAGATTAAGAAAATCTGATCGGCTGCCTCTGCTACTTCCCTCCCTGCCACGGGATCAAACGGCCTCCTTAAAGTTCTGGCTTGTGCAAGCCCCGAACTCGCATCGTCATCCAGTTTCTCTCCTATCTTTTAGCTCCTTCAGTATCTTCTCCATGAGACCTGCCTTCTCCCTCAATCCCACTCTGACGAAACTGCTGACCGCCTACTTTCCCCATGTTAGCTGAAACACTCTGGGATGTTTTATTACATTAATTGTGTTATATAATACAAGTTGTTAATGTTTCACCACAGTCAGTTTGTGCAAACTAAGATTTTGCAAACAGCAAGCAGACCAGTGACTGATTAATCCAATGTTTTAAAAAAAACAAACATTTCGAGCACCCAATTAATTTTTTTTCCAATTTAGGAGCAATTTAGCATGACCGATCCACCTAGTCTGCACACTTTGGGTTGTGGGGGCGAAACCCACGCAAACTTGGGGAGAATGTGCAAACTCCAGAAGGACAGTGACCCAGAGCCGAGATCGAACCTGGGACCTCGGAGCCATGAGGCAGCAGTGCTAACCACTGCACCACCGTGCTGTCCCTTAATCCAGTGTTTTTTGGCTGTTAGTTGAAACACAAATGTTGGTCACACTGCAATAGGAGAACTCCCCTGTGGATATAGGTGAAGGTGAAAGTTCCTGTATTTATTTAGCAGCTTTCACACCCTCAGAACATTCCAAAGTGATTCACAGTCAGTGACACTGGCCATGATGTGGAGATGCCGGCGTTGGACTGGGGTGAGCACAGTAAGAAGTCTTACAACACCAGGTTAATGTCCAACAGGTTTGGCCTCACCTCAGGAAGGAGCAGTGCTCCAAAAGCTAGTGTTTGAAACAAACCTTTTGAACTTTAACCTGGTGTAAGACTTCTTACAGTGGCAGTATCAGACAGTCAGCATGGATTTATGAATGGGAATTCATCCTTGAGAAATCTACTGGAATTCTTTGAGGATGCAACTAGTAGAGTTGATTCGGGGAAGCCAGTGGATGTGGTTTTTTTGGACTTTCAGAAGGCTTTCAACAAAGTCCATATAAGAGATTAGCGTGTAAGATTAAAACGCATGGGATTGGGTAGTGTATTGAGATGGATAGAAAACTGGTTGACAGTCAGGAAACAAAGAGTAGGAATAAATAGGTATTTTATCGAGTGGCAGGCAGTGACCAGTGGGGTACCGCAGGCATCGGTGCTAGGACCCCATCTATTCACAATATACATTAATGATTTAGATGAGGGAACAAAATGTAATATCTCCAAATTTGCAGATGGCACCAAGTTGCGTGGGAGGATGAGCTGTGAGGAGGATGCAGAGATCCTTCAGTTTGATTAGGACAAGTTGAGTGAGTGGGCAAATGAATGGCAGATTCGTATAGTTTGGATAATTGGGAGGTTTGGTAGGCAAAACGGGAAGGTAGAATATAATCTGTGTGGCTAAAAATTAAGAGAGGAGAATCTGGAACGAGACCTGGGTGTCCTCGTACACCAGTCACTGACGGTAAGCATTGCAGATACAGCAGGCAGTAAAGAAGCAATAGTCTGTTGGACTTCTTAGTGAGAGGATTTATGTACAGGGGCGGGGATGTCTTGCCGCAATTTTACAGGGCCTTGCTCGGCCCAAACCACACGAAACGTTAGAGAGTCATGAACACAGTCCAGTCCATCACACAAACCTGCCTCCCATCCATTGACTCTATCTACACCTCCCGCTGCCTGGGGAAAGCGGGCAGCATAATCAAAGATCCCTCCCACCTGGATAACTCACTCTTCCAACTATTCCATCTGGCAGGAGTTACAAAAGTCTGAGAACACGCACGAACAGACTCAAAAACAGCTTCTTCCCCGCTGTTACCAGACTCATAAATTATCCTCTTAAGCACTGACCTGATTAGTACTACATGCCTGTATGCTTCACCTGATGCCGGTGCTTATCTATTTACCTTGTGTTGCCCTATTGCATATTTTCTTTTTTTTCTCTTTTTTTCATATACTTAATGATCTCTTTGAGCTGCTCGCAGAAAAATACTTTTCACTGTACCTCGGTACACGTGACAATAAACAAATCCAATCCACAGACTGACCGTGTGCTGTGTCAAACCTGACATCTGCACAACCAGACCCCACTTCTCCTGGAACAACATGAAGTGTCTGCTGCTTTCCAGGTCGCTGCCTTTCCCCTCACTATTATCCTCAGATAGTTCACAAATTCCTTGTGTGCCTCTAAAACACCTCTGGCCTCCATTTTAAATATTTACATCGGTCTTGCCAACAGCAATGAGACATCTGCTATCACAGGTATCATTTCTGCAAGCAATACATTGATCTAGATGCCACAAAATACTAATCCATATCCTCATGTGAGTTCCACTTTTTCATCTGATTATTTGTTAACATCATAGAAAACGTATGGGTTTAACCATCAGCATCTTCCAACCCCACGACCTCTACCTTCCATAGAACCATAGAATTCCTACAGTGCAGGAGGAGGCCATTCAGCCCATCATGTCTGCACCAACATTCTGAAAGAGCACCCTACTCCCACTCCCCCATCCCATACCTGTAACTCCCATTACCCCACCTAACCAGCATATCTTTGGACACTAAGGGCAATTTAGCATAAACTCGACCATGTAAAGGACAAGGGGAGCAGGTACATGGGACGATGACCTTCTGCAAGTTCTAGTCACAAACAATCCTGATTTCGAATTATATCGCTGTTCTATCACTGCCATTTGGTAAAAATCCTGGAACTCCCTTCCTAACAGCACTTTGGATGCCCCCCACTACATGGACTGCAGTGAATATACAAACATAGGAGCAGAAGTAGGTCATTCAGCCCCTCAACCCTGCCCTGCCATTTAATAAGATCATGGCTGATCTGATAGTAACCTCAAATTTTCACTTTGACAAGGCAGCCCCCATCACCTCAAAGCCAATTTGGGGTGGCCAATGAATGCTGGTCTAGCCAGTAATGTGCACATCCCATGAATAAATGTAAAACCCTATTAAACCTGACTCATCACATCCTCCTCCAGACAAACTACAAGAGATTGTCTTTAAGATCAGTTCCTCATTTATCATCTGTGCTTTTATGAATGATAATTTGATTTATTATTGTCACATGTATTAGTGTACAGTGAAAAAATATTGATTCTTGCATGCTATACAGAATTAGTATAAACAGAATTAAACTTCTTCCTCTGTTCCAACGAAGGTTCCATGTCTCGAAACATTAACTCTGTTTCTCTCGTGGTAGATGCTGGCAGAGCACCTGAGTTTTTCCAGCTTCCTTTGGTCTTGTTAACCTTCCTCACCTGTCCTAACCTTTCTGCCGGATAATTTATTGAAACCAGAGACAATTCATTGAAACCAGGGACTATCCCTGTTCTAATCATAGATTATCATAGAATTTACAGTGCAGAAGGAGGCCATTTGGCCCATCGAGTCTGTACCGACTCTTGGAAAGAGCACCCTACCCAAGGTCAACACCTCCATCCTATCCCCATAACCCAGTAACCCCACCCAACACTAAGGGCAATTTTGGACACTAAGGGCAATTTGTCATGGCCAATCCACCTAACCTGTACATCTTTGGACTGTGGGAGGAAACCGGAGCAACCGGAGGAAACCCATGCAGACACAGGGAGAACGTGCAGACTCCGCACAGACAGTGACCCAAGACGGAATCGAACCTGGGACCCTGGAGCTGTGAAGGAATTGTGCTATCCACAATGCTACCATGCTGCCCTAATGGTGACATGTGCTTTCTACCCAGTTAACTCTTTAACTCAGCCTTTAAATTGCTTGTGAATTATTCCATCCTGCTGCCACATTTCAGTAACAAATGTTGAAATGTTTACTCCACACCCACAGGGTTTCATCTGTTTAAAGCCACAAACAGAAAGGTCCAGTTTTCTCCTGGAGTTTGAGACAAATCTGCTTTCAAAATGATAGAGTTTCAACCAATGAGGGAGATCCGGGCTCAGCCCCGCCCCTCATTCACTGATTGGTTGGAGGACCAGCCGCTCCCATTGGGTCCTCCAGCCCCGCCCCCTCTTCTTATTGGGCCGGAGGTGCCGTCAATCAGTCGGGAATTGTAATACAGAGCATGCGCAAAGCGGCTACTTAGTTAGACACCACATTGCCCTGGATGGAACATCCTATTGGGATTCAGATGTGAAGTGTGCAGATGTGATATGTTACATGTAGTGTCAGTAATTTGTGGAAACACATGGTGACCATGCACTGGAGAACAGGTCCCAGACAGTTCAGCTACATAACTACAGAACAACATTGAGAGATTAACGCAGAATGAGAGAGCAGAAGAGGCATGGTGACACAGTGGTTAGCACTGTTGCCTCAATGATCAGCACGGTGGCACAGTGGTTAGCACCGCTGTCTCATGGCGCTGAGCACCCGGGTTCAATGCCGGCCACAGGTCACTGTCCATGTGGAGTTTGCACATTCTCCCCCTTTTCTGCATGGGTCTCACCATCACAACCGAAAGATGTGCAGGGAAAGTGTATTGGCCATGCCCAAATTGCCCCCTAATTGGGAAAAAAGAATTGGGTACTCTAAATTTATTTTAAAAAAGCATGAGAGAGCATTTTAAGTTATCAAGACATTGACATATCTTGCACAGAGAATCTGACTAAAACAATCAGGACAGAATTAAACTCACTGGAATCTATCAGAGGGAGTGAAATTAAAGTGGAGAGATATCTTTTTTTTATAAATAATTTTTATTGAAGTTTTTACAAAATACAAACATCATAACTCTATTAACGTACACCCGCGTAACACCCCGTAAACAGTGCCCCCCAGCTGCAAGAGCAAATTCAAACAAAAGGGAAAAAAAACAAAACAGAAACCAAAAGACAAAGAAAAGAAAAAAGAACAAGGGAGAGAGATAGCACCCGCCACAAACCCATGTACACAGTTCTCCCTCCCCCCCCGTCCTTACCCCCCCCCCCCCCCCCCCCCCCCCCCCCCCCCCCCCCTCCCCCTCCCCCCCGGGTTGCTGCTGCTGTCGGCCTATTTCCCTACCGTTCCGCCAGGAAGTCCAGAAAGAGCTGCCACAGCCTGAAAATCCCTTGTTCTGATCCCCTCAGGGCGAATTTCACCCTCTCCAATTTAATGAACCCTGCCATACCCGAGATCCAGGCCTCCACGCTTGGGGGCCTCGCATCCTTCCACTAGAGCAAGATCCTCCTGCCGGGCTACTAGGGACGCAAAGGCCAGGACCCCGGCCTCTATCGCCTCCTGCACTCCCGGCTCCACTGCCACCCCAAAAATTGCGAGTCCCCAGCCTGGCTCGACCCTGGATCCCACCACCCTCGACACCGTCTTTGCTACCCCCTTCCAAAACTCCCCCAACACTGGGCATGCCCAGAACATATGGGCGTGGTTCGCTGGGCTCCCCGAGCACACCTGTCCTCGCCCCCGAAAAACCTACTCATCCTCGTCCCAGTCATGTGGGCCCTATGCAGCACCTTGAACTGTATGAGGCTAAGCCTCGCACAGGAAGAGGAGGAATTCACTCTCTCCAGGGCATCCACCCATGTCCCCTCCTCAATCTGCTCACCCAGCTCCTCTTCCCATTTACCCTTCAGCTCCTCCACCGAGGCCTCGTCTACCTCCTGCATTACCCGGTATACGTCCAAAATCCTCCCTCCTCCGACCCACACCCACGAGAGCACCCTATCCCGCACCCCCCGTGGAGGCAGCAAGGGGAACCCCTCCACCTGCTGCCTGGCAAACGCCCTCACCTGGATGTACCTAAACATGTTCCCCTGGGGGGAGCCCAAACTTCCCCTCTAACTCCCCCAAGCTCGCGAACCTCCCCTCCACAAACAGGTCTCTGGAGAGAGATATCTAATCTCGACTTAGAAAATATCCACAAGGTGGATGCAGGTGAAGAGGGAGCTGGAGAATCTTTGAAGTTTGTGCATGAACCTTTGTTTGAACCAGATGTGTTTACAATGCTAAATTTAGAATTGTGAGAGATGGAGTGCAGGTGGGGAAAATAAAACTCAGTCAATAATGATCACATTTTACTGGAAAAGATTTTACATTTATTCTCGGTGGCAGCTGAAGGGTTTGTGTTGCTGATTCTGATCATTCCAGTAGCTTTAGAATATTATCTATGGAATGTAACCAAGACATTAGGAATATAAGCTTGTAGTTTAGCTGGGTGTTGGCAGTGTGCATGTGAAAAATAACACGGTGCTTTTGGACGATGTCACCTAGTGGCAGCGTGTAGATGGGAAATAGGAGGGGCCGAGGATAGATCCTTTTTTAAGATGGGTGATGTCGGTGGATTTAAAGGTGAGACGGACAGTACCAGAAGAGAGAGAGACCTGTTGACATTATCAGTGAACACGGGGAAGTTGGGTGATCAGTAATTCAGTGAGAATAGGGTCAAAGCAGCAGAAGGTGGGTCTAATGGACAAGATGAGCACTGAGAGGGCACGAGAGAAGACGGCAGAGAAACTGGAGAAAGGAGTGAGTTCAGGGCTCAGAAACAAAGGTCTGCCCCCGGTGGGTTAGTGGGAGAGAGAGAGGCAGCTGATTGGATTGTCTCAATCTCAGTGAGAAAGAAACTCCATTAGCTCCTCACACTTGTTGTTGGAGGTGAGGATTTCAGAGATGGGACAGGGAGAACACTTGAAAAGGAACTAATTCATGTTTGAGAAATGAAAAAGACTCAACACATTGTTTAACACACAGTTGGTTTATTTGGCTTTATGCAGATATAAACCCTATAACTGGACCCCAAAAAACATGGTTCAGTCTGGGATGTAATTAACAACAAAATCCCATCACTGTAGTTTCTTGTGACCTCGCTGGTGTCTCAGTAGATTGGATGACTGACTGAATCCCTTCCCACACTCTGAGCAGGTGAATGGCCTCTCCCCAGTGTGAGTGCGTTGTTGCAGAACAAGCTCAAATAATCGCCTGAATCCCGTTCCACAGTGAGAGCATCTAAATGGTCTCTCATCAGTGTGACCACGTTGATGGTGCATCAGAACCCCAGAACTTTTATAGCACTTCCCACAGTCTGGGCATTTAAATGTTCTCTCCACAGTGTGAACTCGCTGGTGTGTTACCAGGCTGGGTGAATCTGTGAATCCCTTGCCACACTCAGAGCAGATGAACGGCCTTTCTTTGGCATGGAACCGCTGATGTGTTCTCAGTGAAGAAGACTGATTAAATCCTTTCCCACAGTTGGAGCAGGTGAACGGCCTCTCCCCAGTATGAGTGCGCTGGTGTATAGTGAGTGCAGCTGATCTCTTGAACCCAGTCCCGCAGTGAGAGCACCTGAATGGTCTCTCGTCAGTGTGAACACGCTGGTGGTATACCAGTTCCTGGAAATTTACATAGCCATTTCCGCAGTCTGGGCATTTAAAATGTCTCTCATCAGTGTGAACTCGCTGATGATGTATCAGTAGGTTGGATGATTGAGTGAATCCCTTCCCACACACAGAGCAAGGTGAACGGTCTCTCCCCACTGTGAACTCGCTGGTGTCTCAGCAGATCAGATGACTGAGTGAATCCCTTCCCACATGTGGAGCAGGTGAATGGCTTCTCCCCAGTGTGAGTCCGTCGATGAGTTTCCAGTGTAGACGGGTAAATGAATCCCTTCCCACAGTCTCCACATCTCCATGGTTTCTCCTCACTGTGAACTGTGCTTTTTATTTCCATCTTCAAAATACGGTGATATTCAGGTTCTGAAAAATTGAGCGACTGTCAGGACCTGATGTGATGTTTGGTTTCAGATTCCTGGCTGCAAATGCTCTCCTAATACACTGAGAAATTAATTTAAAACAGAAAAAGGACTGAGAGAGAGCCCAGAAAAACACAAAGGCAGGTTGTGAAATTGAGCTGAATGATTCTGGTCATTTGTGGGGCCGGCACTGGGAAAAAGTGACCATGAAAACTGCTGGATTGTTGTAAAAACTCTACTAGTTTACTAATATCCTTCAGGGAAGAGAAGCTGTGGTCTGGGCCGATGCATGACAACTTGCCTCTATCAGGGAAGAGACAGAGGTGGGAGCAGCATGGGGGAGTGGATTGTATATATCTAAACTCAGCCAGAACTTTGACAGAATCTTCCAAACCGTCAACCTCCACCACCTCGAAAGACCAGGGTGGCAGGCGTATGTGAACAGCATCATCTTCCAGTTACAATCCAAGTCACACCATCCTGACTTGTCTGACATCCAGATTAACAGAAATTTCCTCCATTTAAATATGGAAAGATCCCAGTCACTGTCTTCAGTCCCCAGGACAAACTCCACTCCCGACCCACTGACTCCATCAACTCTCCATGAAAACAGTGCGAGGCTGAACCAGGCTGTGCATAACCATGGGAAAATACTTCACTCAAATAAAAGCAAAATACAGTCATAGAATTTACAGTGCAGAAGGAGGCCATTCAGCCCATCGAGTCTGCACCAGCCCGTGGAAAGAGCACCCTACCTAAGCCAACACCTCCACCCTATACCCATAACCCAGTAATCCTCTTAAACTTTTTGGACACTAAGGGCAATTTTGCACGGTCAATCCACCTAACCTGATCTTTGGATTGTGGGAGGAAACCTGAGCAGACACAGCGAGAAAGTCCAAACTTCAGACAGACAGTGACCCAAGCCGAGAATCGAACCTGGGACCCTGGAGCTGTGAAGCAACTGTGCTCACCAATGTGCTACCAGATTCTTGCCTTTATCGGGGAAGAAAGAGAGGTGGGAGCAGCATGGGGGAGTGGATTGTATGTATCGAAAACTCAGCCAGAACTTTGACAGAATCTTCCAAACCGTCAGCCTCCACAACCTCGAAAGACCAGGGTGGCAGGCGCATGTGAACAGCATCATATTCCATATATAAATAGAAAATGCTGAATAAGAATAGAAAATGCTGAATAAACTCAAAAGGTTTGGTAGTATCTGTGCAGAAAGAAACAGAGTTAATGTTTCAGTCCATTTGACATCTTCAGAGCCGGCAGCTGAGTTTCAGACCACAATCTCTGCCAACTCCTCAAATGAGTTTTCGTCTCATTCACATCACTGGACTTGATTCTGTCTCAGATTTGCGATTCCTTTATTACCTCGAGACTTCACTATTCCTGCACACTCATGACCAGCCTCCAACATTCAACCTGTGACAAGCTTGAGTTTATCCCAATCTCTGCTGCCTCTGCCTCTACATTAATTTCCATTCACTCACTCATCACCCTGTCCTCATTGATCAACACAGGCTCCTGGTCAAACAGCAACTCAATTTATAATTCTCACCTTTCTTTTCAAATCTGGGGCTGGTTTAGCACAGGTCTAAATAGCTGGCTTTTAAAGCAGACCAAGGCAGGCCTGCAGAGCGGGTTCAATTCCAGTACCAGCCTCCCCGAACAGGCACCGGAATGTGGTGACTAGGGATTTTTCACAGTAACTTCATTTGAATCCTACTTGTGACAATAAGCGATTTTCATTTCACTTGTTCTCTCCATGACATTGCTCATCCCCATTTCCAGTCACACAGATGTTTGAATATTTTTTTCCACAGACTTACATTTCGGTTCTGATGAATCGAGTGACTGTCACATTTTGATCTGATGTTTGGTTTGTGTTTTCTGTCTTTAAATTCTGCTCTTCCAACGTCCTGTAAACAGAAATCATCACACTGTCAGTCCAAGATTAAACACTGAGAAGAGACACACATTTCTCTTGGTTTGAGTTTTCTGTGTAAATCCAGCCATCCCAACCCCCTGCTGGCCTTGTTCTGAATTACAAGCCACCTGTTTAGCCCAATTATTCCCTCCTTATTAATATTTTTGTGTTTATATTCTATTCTTTATAATCTGCCCAATGTTCTGTCCTGAAATCTGCCTTTGTGCTCAATCTTCTTCCCCTCAAACTGCACGTCAAATTCAATCATATTATGATCGCTGTTACCTGGGGATGTCTTCACCATGAGATTATCAATTAATCCTTGTTGTACAATACCAAGCCTGGTATAACCTGCCCTCTGGTTGGCTCCAAAATGTGCTGATTGTAGAAACTATCACAAAAACATTCTGTGAACTCCTCACCTACGCTACCTTCAACCATCTTATGTTTCCAGTCTATAAGTAGACTAAAATCCCCCTTGATTATCGCTGTACCTTTTCTGACAAACTCCCATTATCTCTTCCTTAACACTCTGTCCTACTGTGCCGTTACAATTAATAATAATAATAAATTAATATTAATAATATTTATTGTCACAAGTAGGCTTAACTGCAATTAAGTTACTGTGAAAAGGCCCTGGTCCGGTGCCTGTTTGGTGCACTGAGGGAGAATTCAGAATGTCCAACTTACCTAATAGTATGTCTTTTGGGACTTATTTATTTATTATTTATTGGGCATCATGGTAGCACAGTGGTTCGCACTGTTGCTTAACAGCTCCAGGGTCTCAGGTTCGATTCCCGGCTCGGGTCACTGTCTGTGGTGAGTCTGCACGTTCTCCACGTGTTGGCGTGGGTTTTCTCCGGGTGCTCCGGTTTCCTCCAGCAAGTCTTGAAAGACATGCTGTTGGGTAATTTGGACATTCTGTATTCTCCCTCGGTGTACTCGAGAACACATTTAAAAGGGCGCCAGAACGTAGCGACTAGGGGCTTTTCACAGTAACTTCATGGGAGTGTTGATGGAAGCCTCCTTGCGACAATAGAGCTTATTATTATAAATGTTGGACTGGCCAGCGACACCCACATGCCATGAATGAATATAAAACAATTCAGGTCCCAATCTATGTCTCTGAATGGCCATCAGATCATACTGACTTATTTCTATAGGTGCTGCCAATTCATCAGTTTGGTTTCAAATGCTGCTTGTGTTTTGATACAGAGCCTTTTAGTTTTGTCATTTTATTATTTTTTTCGCGTTTATCTGATGTAATTTTAAATGTGTTCACTCTGTCTCTTCCTGCTTCAGTCTGTTTATCATTTCCCATATTCTTATCTTTCTCTCTGGTCTTACTCTTTGCTTTACCATATCTTCCAAAACAAATGAGAAAAGATCCAACAATGGAACAGTCGGTAACAGGACATCAATCAGTCTCTTCCTATTTTAGAGAAATCAAGGACCGGAACACTGTCATTAACACAAAGCTAATTTAATTAATCTATATACAGAATATTAAACTCCAGCCGAATCACCGGAATGATTAACATCAACTGAAACAAACTCCAACCGTCAGAATGAACACGGCTCAGTCCTGGATGTGATTAACAGCAGCAACAACAGTATCCAACCCCTGTAATAGCTTGTGAACTCGGTGGTGTTTCTGCAGGTTAAATGAATGAAAAATTAAAATCGCTTATTGTCACAGGTAGGCTTCAATGAAGTTACTGTGAAAAGCCCCTAGACGCCACATTCCGGCGCCTGTTCAAGGAGGCTAGTACGGGAATTGAACCATGCTGCTGGCCTGCCTTGGTCTGCTTTAAAAGCTAGCGATTTAGCCCATTGTGCTAAACCAGCCCCTTCCCCCACACAGAGCAGATGAATAATGTCTCCGTGGTGTGAATGCGCTGGTGTTTCAGCCAGAGGGACTGCTGAGTGAATCCCTTCCCACACACGGAGCAGGTGAATGGCCTCTTTCCAGTGTGACTGCGCTGGTGAATCAGCAGATCCATTTTGCCTTTAAGCTCTTCTCACAGGCGGAACATTTAAAAGGTCTCGTGTCAGAATGAACACGTTGGTGTGAGGCAAGTTGGGCAGACTGAATGAATTCCCTTCCCACATTCAGAGCAGATGAACTGTCTCACCCCAGTGTGAATGCGCTGGTGTCTCAGCAGGGTGGATGACTGAGCGAGTCCCTTCCCACACACACACAGCAGGTGAATGGTCCATCCCCAGTGTGAACTCGCTGCTGACCCAACAGTTTGCATAACTGAGTGAATGTCGCCCCACACGCAGGACACGTGAATGGTTTCTGTCCAGTGTGAACTCGCTAGTGTGTCAGAAGGTTGGATAACTGAGTGAATCTCTTCCCACATTCAGAGCAAGTGAATGTCCTCTCCCCAGTGTGAACTTGCTGGAGTCAGAAGATTAAATTTGTTTTTAAAGCTCTTCTCACATTCGGACCATTTAAAAGGTCTCCTGCCAGAGTGAACAAGTTGGTGTGCAGTCAGATGTGTTAGTCGAGTGAATCCCTTTCCACACTCGGAACAGGTGAATGGTCTCTCCATGGTGTGACTGCTTTGATCTGTTTCCAGCTCTGATGGGTAACTGAATTTCTTCCCACAATCCTCACATTTCCAGTTTCTCAATGGTGCCGGCGTCCTTGTGTCTCTCCATGTTGGACGATCGGTTGAAGCTGCCTCCACACACAGAACACGTGTATGGTTCCTCCTCACTGAGAGGGTGTGGTGTTTTTCAGGCTGTGTAACTGGTTAAAGCTCTTTCCACAGTCAGTTCACTGGAACACTCTCTCGGGTGTGTGTGTTTGTCATAGAACATAGAACAGTACAGCATAGAACAGGCCCTTCGGCCCTCGATGTTGTGCCGAGCATTGTCCGAAACCAAGATCAAGCTATCCCACTCCCTGTCATTCTGCTGTACTCCATGTATCTATCCTATAACCGTTTGAAAGTTCCTAAAGTGTCCAACTACACTATCACAGCAGGCAATCCATTCCACACCCTAACCACTCTCTGAGTAAAGACCCTACCTCAGACATCCCTCCTGTATGTCCCAACCTGAACCTTATAGTTATGCCCCCTTGTAACAGCTACATCCACCCGAGGAAATAGTCTCTGAACGTCCACTCTATCTATCTCCCTCATCACCTTATAAACCTCTATTCAGTCACCTCTCATCCTCCAGTCTTTGTGCTTTTCCAGTCACACTGAAATCTTTTCCGACAGGAACTTCGCTGATAGGGTTAATATAACAGTTCTGAAAAGCTCTGTGAAAGAGATGTCAACAGGTCAAGGGATGAAATAAAGGGAGCGTGTTCTGACCAGCATCTGTGAAAGCAGAGATGTCAGAAGGTTATGGGATGGAAAGAGGGGAGTGTGGCTTTGGTACTATTTAATGTTCTGACCGGCATCTGTGAAAGCAGAGATGGCAGAAGGTTATGGGATGGAAAGAGGGGAGTGTGGCTTTGGTACTATTTAATGTTCTGACCCGCATCTGTGAAAGCAGAGAGGTCAAAAAGTCAAAGAATGGAATGAATGGGAAGCGTTACTTTATTGCAGAGATAGCACGATTAAGCTCGTTTGACCAGTTGAGACAAATAAACATTGAAATGTAAAGGAATGGGCTTTGGAATGAGTTAAGCCAGATGGCCATGGGATACAAAAACCTTTATTAATAGTGACTTGTGCTAATGATTATGTCAAAAATAACCTCCCGACCTCGAAGAATAATTCCATATATGTACATGTTCTGGATCCTTGCCAAATCATAGGTGTATCTAGGAATTTAAGGGGACCACCCCTAAGCTGTAAAATGTATAAAAATACAGTCCTTATTCTGGGATTTTGGCACTTCTCGAAGGTGGTTACCCGACTGCTTAGAGATTTGTCCCGGCCGTAAATAAACGAATATTCGTTACTGACGTGTTCGAGTGTTTTACTTCTGGACTGACGATCAGATACGTGAAAGCGCAATTCACATTTGGTGGCCCGTACGTGGATCTCCAGAGGGGTCTGCGCAACTAACCGGCGTAATCGACTGAGCTCGTTCAAAGTAGAGGACGAATTTGGCCCCCAACGTGAGTAAAAATTTCTTTTCCACCTTGGTATTCGCCTACTACTAGTTTGATCGTTGCTCAGCCTTGCCGTTGGTTTGTGGAGAAGCCTCTGCGAGATCCAGGTCAGTCCAGCGAACCCGTTTTAAAGAGGGTAAGTGAGTGAACCCTGCGGTTATCGTCTCTAGGGGCAGCCTGGGACTGCCGCCGTGATTCCAGGCAGCGTTCGCTGGAGTTACGGGCGGGGTGGCCAGGACTGCTAGGGGCAGCCTGAGACTGCCGCCGTGATTCCAGGCAGCGTTCTCTGGAGTTACGGGCGGGGTTATCAGGACTGCTAGGGGCAGCCTGGGACTGCCGCCGTGATTCCAGGCAGCGTTCGCTGGAGTTACGGGCGGGGTGGCCAGGACTGCTAGGGGCAGCCTGAGACTGCCGCCGTGATTCCAGGCAGTGTTCGCTGGAGTTACGGGCGGAGTTCTCAGGACTGCTAGGGGACGATTCCGGGCTGTGGGCTCCGGACGGGACTGCCGCCGTGATTCCAGGCAGCGTTCTCTGGAAGTTACGGGCGGGGTTCTCGGAGCTTATCCCCCGGTATAACCCATACTTTCACCGAAGAATTTTACCTACTTACCCCTTAATAGCATTGGTGTCCTGGGTCCTGCGTTATTAAGGAAGTGAAGTAAGCTAATAACCACTTAAAATCTGGTCTTCTTGAGTTGTATTAGCTGTTTAAACTCGGCTGCTTTCCTTGTCTTTCTCCAGCAGGCTGCGTCTCTCTCTCTCTCTCTCTCTCTCTCTCTCTCTCTCTCCTGTTGCTGTTGCAGAGTGCTGCTGCTTCTGCTCCCTGGGTTTATATTCTCTTTCGAAGAGTTATTAAGTTTTAACGACTGTATTGTATATGGGCTTGTTTCACTTTGATAGTTTAAAAGTATCTTTGATGTAAACATCTTACTACAACTAATTATTCATTTCAGGCATATCGTCTCCTCACAGATTTGATTTAAAAAATTGCTTTCGTTTTAATAGTTAACTTTTATTTCTGTGATTACAAATCGTTTAATTTTCCAATTGTCTACCGAATTAGATTTCCACCATGGGTAATACGGTAGACACTTGTAATGACTCGGGCAGTGCGCTCCAAACTCTGTGTGAACAATACCCTGAACATTCTAAGCAACTCCGACAATTGTCGGGGGCCCTCCATAAGAACCTAGGCGAAGATAAATGGCCTCTGGGGGGACCTAAAGATTTGGGTCCTGTCCTGGAGGCCCAACAAGTAATCTGGAAAACCAATCGGGGTTCCACCGCAAAGAAATTAATTGCCTTGTGGAGGGAATACTGTCAGTCAGTGAAAGATGCCTCTATACTGGCTAGCTGGCAGGCAAATGCCTCAAAATTGGGTATTGGCCTCACCAAAGGGGGAATTGTTAAAACAGTAGAGGTCTTAAAGAGGGAATGTAAAGAATATAAAGAACGTAAGAATGCTACTCCTACCCCGGCGCCGGTCAGCAATGCGAAGCAAGGTTGGGAGGAAGGGGACGATGGGGATGAGGAACATCTGTTCAATTGCGGGGGACGTCAGAAGCCTCCCCAGTCTCCACCTAACGCGCCCATTCAGAATCCACCACCTTATGCACCACCGCCCCAACCAGCATATCAACCCCCGGCCATGAGTACAAGGTCGAGAACAAGGGGAAAAGGGAGACCATTCATGCAATTAGTCCAGTTAAAGGAGCAATTGGGAAAACAATTAGATAGTCTTTGCCAAGACCAGGATGAGGACGAGGAGGTACCTCCTCCTCCTCCTCCTCCTCCTCCTCCTCCTCCACCAGCCCTCGACCATCCCTCACCCCCACCACGACAGATGCCAATGCGCCAGGTGCCAAATCCTGCCTATGACCCTAATGCAAACGCGGGCAACCCTAATGCTGAACGTACCATGAATATTTATTTTCCGTGGAAACCCAATGAGATCATGTCCCTACTGGCTGGAATACCAGATAGGAAAGTGTCCCCTAGTGCCTTTGTTGACCAACTCCAATGCACAATTCGTGTATATGAGGCCGAAGCACGAGACTTATGGGCCTTGGTCCAGCGGGTCTTGCGCCCAGAGGAACACGTTCGCTTCTGCAATGTCTTACAACAGCAGAATCCTACTATTACCCTCCCTGTGTCTTTAGCGTCCCTTAACGTGCTCCACCAGGCGGACCAGCTACGCCAAGATGCTATTTTTCTGCCTTAGACACTACTCTTCAAAAGCCTGTAGATATTACTAGAATACTTGAGACCAAACCCCGCAAGGATGAGGAAGCCGACTCCTTTTTAGAGCGTTTTAATGAGGCCTACCGTAATCAAGCCGGAGACGCTAATTACCGTGCTGGCCAACAACAGCCCACAGTATTGTGCCATGCTCTTGAGCTGCCTGCCCATCTCCTTATCAGATGCAATTAAGACTAACAATATGGATTGATCCGATAATAGTCCCACCCAAATGGCACGAGCTGTGAGGTACTACTGGAAAAACAGCTCACCTGAGGGTCCGTCTAAAGTAACCCCTAAAATTAAGACTGAGTATGTCCTTAGAAAAGACGCCCAGGAGGTACCAACACCCTCCCGGGAGCCTGATAACACGGGCTGCCAGGTGGAACCTCAGTGCCGCGCCCCTGCTGGGGTGACCCCACAGGGTGGAGGATATACCCCCCATCCAAACGGGCCCCAAGCACCGCTCTATGGGCCTCCGTATGCCCCCCCGGGAGCAGCGGCGGCCTACGCGCTACCCCCCTTTTATCCCTATGCCACACCCTACCAGTACCCCCCCCCCTTCCCCCATCTCCCTATTATTCACCAGCGCCGACCCAGGTCGCACCTACCCCCGCACAACCACCACAACAGGCAAGGCTCTGTTATAGTTGTGGTCAGCCAGGGCATTATGCTCGTAGCTGTCCCACGCACCCTAACCACGGCGGAGGGGGTCGTAGAGGGGGAGGACGGGGCAGGGGAGCGCCCGCAGTGGCTGCTCCAGTCACTACTCCGTTCACTCAGAATAACCCCTTCCAACAAAACTGACAGTCGATGTTGCCTTCTCGTTTAACCTCCCCTGATTCTGAACCTGTTCTTTCTTTAACCATTTACGGTCACTCTTACCCGTTTCTCATAGACACGGGCGCTACCATGTCTTCTGTACAGGCTCACCTCAACCTTCCCCTCTCATCAGAGACCCAGCAACTATCTGGTTTCCAGGGACAGGTAGCTAGTTACCCCATTTCTTTCCCTGTGCCCGTTTCCTACCAGGGCTACACCCTCCAGCACCGATTTATTGTTACAACCGGACTAGATTGTAATCTACTGGCCCGAGACCTTCTCTGTGCCTTTGGAATACATCTTGAATGTGGGGATAACGGGATCACTGCCCATTCACCCAGCATACCACGCCAGTTGCTCACCCATGTGCACCCGCAATGGTGGGCACTTCATTTGATGCCTGAGCGGTTGTTCCATGTCACGCTGGCTTACGACTCGACCGGAGCCGATGAAGGCCTGGTCGATTCTTACAGCCCTCATCTTGAACAAGAATTCTCAGTCACCCTTTTTGCTTCTGTGAGCGGGCCCCAAGGGACTGCGGATGCAGCGCAAGTGCCTACCTGGCTATGGCGCCAAGACGGGTACACCGCCCCGCATGTCACCCGCCATGTCCACTACCCCCACCATGCCAAGGATCTAGGGCCAATGGTCCGACAGGCGTTGGACCAGTCTGACCCCTCTCTTCTGGAACCCCAACTTCTCCCTGGCGGTCTCACCATTACATACATGTCACAACCAGCTACATCCCAGTCCATTCTTTTACACCATCGCGCCCGGACCGATGCGACTGTTTCTCCCCACGTATGGGCTGCGGATAAGTTTGATGTTGGTCTCGTCCCTACCCAGCCTATCACTATTCCTCTCCTCCCCGATGTTCAGCTCCCTTCGATCCGCCAATATCCCATTAAGGCACAAGCTCGCCACTCCATCGATGCACTCATAGCTAAACTTCTCGACCAGGGCATCCTAGTTCCTTGTCAGTCTCCGTGCAATACCCCCATCCTAGCGGTGCCCAAACCTGGGAAACCAGATCAGTACCGCCTCGTACAGGACTTACGTGCTATCAATTCTATTGTTCAACCTCTCCACGCCCTTGTTCCTAACCCTGCTCATATTCTCGCCCAGGTCCCTGCAGATGCACTATTTTTTTCCCTTGTAGACCTCCAGCATGCCTTTTTCGCTCTGCCACTCGATCCATCATGCCAGTATCTCTTTGCATTCACTTATAATGGCCAACAATATACTTGGACACGGTTGCCTCAAGGTTTTATTCACTCTCCCACTCTTTTCTCCCGCTGTCTCCAACGCCAACTACAATCCCTCTCCTTCTCCCAGGGCTCCACTCTTGTTCAGTACGTCGACGATCTCTTGATCGCTAACCCGACTGAGGAGGGATGTCGGGCCGATACTCAACTTTTACTCAATTTTCTGGCTTCCCTTGGTTACATTGTCTCTCCCTTGAAGGTTACGATTGCTCAGCCTACTGTTAAGTTCCTAGGTGTTAGGATATCTGCCACCTCTCGTTCCTTAGATCCAGACCGGATCCGCCCTATCTGCGATTTCCCACCCCCAACGACGGCCAAGCAGCTCCGTCAGTGGCTCGGCATGGTCAATTATTGCCGTCAGTGGATCCCGAATATTACTCTGGATTCCCGCCTCCTTACCCCCTACACCAATGAACCCGGTACTTTTTCCTTGTCCCCGGAAGCCGCACTGGCCTTTAACCGCCTCAAGGAGGCACTCCTCCAGGCCCCTGCCCTTGGTCGACCCTTATATGATCGCCCTTTTCAGCTCTATTGCACAGTCCTTGCCGACTGCGCCACAGCTGTCCTGACCCAACGCCACGGCGACCGCTGTCGCCCGGTTGCATACTACTCCTCTAAACTCGATCCGGTAGCCCTTGGCTATCCTATCTGTACCCAAATTCTTGCAGCTATCTACAACAGCCTGCAATCGGCTGCTAATATTACCCTCCAACAAGATATCACTGTCTATAGTTCCCATTCTGTTACGGCCCTTTTGGGACAGCTACAGACTCAGCATCTCACGATGGCTCGTCAGAACAAATATGAGATTGCTCTCCTTAATAACCCGAAAGTCCAGTTTGCCCACTGCACCACTATCAACCCTGCTGACTTTTTGACGCATCCTCCCACAGACATGCTCGACCCAACTCATGACTGTCTGCAATTGTTGCAGGAAGTCTCCTCGGTTCGAGACGACCTCTCCGATATACCCCTCCCAAGTGCAGATTGTTCCTTTTTCACCGATGGAAGTTCTTCCGTCGGCGTAAGGGGGGATAGACAATCTGGCTATGCAATCATCGATCAAGACGGTGACGTAGTAGAAGCAGCAGGATTTGAAGTTCCCTTTTCTGCCCAACAGGCAGAATTGTTTGCGTTAATACGAGCATGCATATTGGCACAGGGGAGGAAGGTTAATATTTATACAGATTCCCGATACGCCTTCGGGGTTGTACATGATTTCGGGCAATTATGGAAAAACAGAGGATTTCTAACCTCCGCTGGTACACCCATCTCACACCAGCAGTTAGTAACCCAGTTATTGCAGGCCCTTATGCTCCCAGACAAGATAGCGGTGATAAAATGCGCAGCGCATACAGAAGGCACAGGACTGGTGGAAACGGGCAACAGGAGAGCGGACGAGAAGGCAAAAGAAATTTCTAAATCTGGCAAACTAATGGTGCCTAGAATGATGAGGCAGACTAAAACCCCCTCGGGAAAGTCCCCCTCTGAAAAACCTATGCCAACCATTGCTGACATAATCCAAATGCAGGAGGACGCTCCTGCAACTGCTGTAAATATGTGGAAAAACTTAGGATGTATATATGATATCGAAAATAAGCTGTGGGTCACCCCGGTAGGACAAACATGTATGACCGATGCATTAGCAGCCTGGGTGACCGAATGTGTACACTTTGCAACTCACTGTGGAGCTCGTGCCACAGGGGACATATTGTTAAAAAGCTGGTGGCACCCACGACTGCAAGAAATGGCCCAACAAATTAGCAGTCGGTGCCTAATCTGTCAACAGCACAACCCCGGTAAGGCCGTCCCCTGTGATCCTGGCACAACCCCCTTACCTGAGGGTCCATTTGAGACCCTACAAATGGATTACATTGAGTTGGAAAGATGTCAATGCTATAAATATGTGTTAGTCATTGTGGACACTTTTAGCAAATGGATCGAGGCCTACCCGACTACGGATAACAAGGCCTCGACAGTAGTTAAGGTGTTAATGCGAGAAATTGTTCCGCGATTTGGAATTCCAGCCCGGCTGAGCTCTGACAATGGTCCCCACTTCATAGGTCAAATCAATAAGGAATTCTGTGCTCTGCTTGGAATAAAGCAACAATTTCATTGTGCCTACAGACCACAAGCCGCTGGAGTGGTGGAAAGGGCTAATCAGACTCTAAAGACTAAACTCGCTAAACTACAAGCAGACACTGGGGCCACTTGGCTCAAACTCCTGCCTTTAGCACTCTTCCAGCTACGTGCCACCCCCGCAGGAAAAACTCGCCTAGGCCCAGCGGAAATACTATATGGCAGACCCTTTCGAACGCCTTGGGACAGCAGTGTTCCACGGAATGTTCAATTCCATTACATGACTACCGAGATGGCTAATTATATATTAACACTAACTAGAATTTTGAAAGGATTACACTCCCGAGTTCGTGCCACCCAGGAAGAAGTCCCATTCATTACTCATGACGTCTCCATCAACCCTGGGGATTATGTCCTAATTCGAAATTGGACACGTAAAGGTTTGGAACCTCGATGGGATGGTCCCCTACAGGTTCTACTCACTACCCCCACTGCAGTAAAAGTGGAGGGCCGGAACGCATGGGTACATATGCACCATTGTAAGTTAATTAAGTATCCATGATGTTCTAAACTTTTCCTTTAAGTCCTAGGAACACGAGTACCAGGATGAGGCCCCTCTTCGCCGTCACAATACTCGCCACCCTGCTCTCTCTCGCTGCATCCGAAAGAAGGAGATGCCTGTACGGAAGCCGACACCCACCCATGTGCCGGGAAGGAACCCCACGATATGGAACAACGACAGATCTCCGATGGATCACCACCGCTATCAGAAACTGCCCGACCACCGTTCCTCCCGACGACCAGAAGCGCCGATTCCTGATTACGTACATGGTTCTAATGTACGATCGCCGCACATGCAGGTGGAACCACCGGTGCATTGATAAGGACAGGGTACAAATTTTACCACCAAGGACTACTCACCCCTACTCGCCTTCCAGAAGGAAGCGGGCAACGCACCATGTAACGGCAAATTCATTTCTGTTTATGTCCTATGTCTATGCTAAGAAAGTGGGTGTCTCCTCTTGCTGGGTATGTACACAGGTCCCGACCCATGCCCATGGAGGCGTTCCCTTGATATCTGTTCCTTTCTCGATCGAACAGACGGCTGAATGGGTTATATTCCAGAACAGGACAGTAACTAGTCACTCTGCCTTACCAACCAGGGCCTCCAGGTCCTCCTCTGTAAACCACAGGGAAGCAGCCCAAGAATGGCTGAGTGCCGGCTACCCTTTGCGGGATTTTTTTGGTTGGCGACAGCCATCTTACTCAGCAGATCGCACACCCCCGTTCTTCAATATCCAGAACCCCCAGACCGGAACGGTCTGCTTACTCTGGGAAGTACGAACTCCTGGAACATATGTGTTAGGAACCAGTTCATGTAAGTACACTTTTGGTCTTACTGACTGGAAAGGCCACGCCATCATCAATAACATTATTAACCACACAGGGGGCCCTGATTGGACCCAAATATGGACCTCCTCGATGGTAACTAGCCTCACCTCCTATAATGGCACCTACTTCATTTGTGGCCATAAGGCTTACCCCTGGCTCCCCACTGACTGGGCAGGGTCGTGCTACTTGGGTTTCGTTGTTCCGGGTACTACACACTATGCCCAGCTCGAACATCATCCCCACTTTCGAGCCCAGAGGTCAGTACCACCGTGGGAGGTGGTGACTTCCCTCTTATGGCCCCAAATAGGCGCCATCTGGTCCCTCAAGAAGTACGCGCTCCTCCGCGACCTATTGGAACAGGTTGCAAATGACACCGCGGAGGGATTTAGTGAACTCAGTGCAGAGTTGGTAGCCGTACGAACGGTAGCCCTACAGAATCGCATGGCCCTGGATTATTTACTAGCCAAAGAAGGGGGGACCTGTGCTATCATAGGGACCGAATGTTGCACTTACATTCCAGACAGTTCAGAGAATATCACGCGTCTGGTAACCCATATCAGAGATGGAGTACAGCGCTTGCGACTCGCCGGTCAGGCTGACTGGTGGAGCTGGATGTGGTCCAATTCTTGGGCCACTTACCTATTCCATGGGCTCATTATCTTCGTTACCATCTGTTTGTTGCTCTGTATCATAGCTACAGGTGTGAAATGCCTATGCAACCGTTTGGGTGCCACTGCATTACCACAGATGCTTCAGAGATCCGCCCTAGACGAAAAAGAAAAACTGGTTCCACCTACCCCTGACCTATATGAGGAAGTGGCATCCTGCCGGACCCTAGTAGAGGAGGAGTACCTCCGCCTCGCTCTCATTTCCATCTAAAGTATCCTGAGTGTTATGTGATCAAGGAATGATCAAAGGGGGGAATGTAGAAGTGGATTTCATTTGGAACTTCGCTGATAGGGTTAATATAACAGTTCTGAAAAGCTCTGTGAAAGAGATGTCAACAGGTCAAGGGATGAAATAAAGGGAGCGTGTTCTGACCGGCATCTGTGAAAGCAGAGATGTCAGAAGGTTATGGGATGGAAAGAGGGGAGTGTGGCTTTGGTACTATTTAATGTTCTGACCGGCATCTGTGAAAGCAGAGATGTCAGAAGGTTATGGGATGGAAAGAGGGGAGTGTGGCTTTGGTACTATTTAATGTTCTGACCCGCATCTGTGAAAGCAGAGAGGTCAAAAAGTCAATGAATGGAATGAATGGGAAGCGTTACTTTATTGCAGAGATAGCACAATTAAGCTCGTTTGACCAGTTGAGACAAATAAACATTGAAATGTAAAAGGAATGGGCTTTGGAATGAGTTAAGCCAGATGGCCATGGGATACAAAAACCTTTATTAATAGTGACTTGTGCTAATGATTATGTCAAAAATAACCTCCCGACCTCGAAGAATAATTCCATATATGTACATGTTCTGGATCCTTGCCAAATCATAGGTGTATCTAGGAATTTAAGGGGACCACCCCTAAGCTGTAAAATGTATAAAAATACAGTCCTTATTCTGGGATTTTGGCACTTCTCGAAGGTGGTTACCCGACTGCTTAGAGATTTGTCCCAGCCGTAAATAAACGAATATTCGTTACTGACGTGTTCGAGTGTTTTACTTCTGGACTGACGATCAGATACGTGAAAGCGCAATTCACAGTGGAATATTAATTCAATTAATAAATCTGGAATACATAATAATGGTGACCATGAAATTCCCTCTGCTTTACCAATGAAGGAAATCTGACATCCCTCCCTGGTCTCACCTACATGAGGTTCCAGTCAGACAGCAACATGTCTGACTCTGGTTTAGCACACTGGGTTAAATCGTTGGCTTTTAAAGCAGGCCAGCAGCACGGTTCAATTCCAGTACCAGCCTCCCCGAACAGGCGCCGGAATGTGGCGACTAGGGGCTTTTCACAGTAACTTCATTGAAGCCTACTTGTGACAAAAAGCGATTTTCATTTCATTTCTTCAGATCCTTCTGAGCTGGCCCACTCAGTTCAACATCAAATAGGGACAGGAACACATGGTGGTCTTGCCAGTGAGTTCCACATTCCATGGAAGAATAAAGTGAAAAAAACATAAATATACATGTTTATCTATTACAAAATGTATCCCCTGTCTGACAGTCTGATTGTATTTCTATCCATCATCACAATGTTATGAGGTGTGGGAGAGATAGTCCAGCCGGCTAATGTTGCTAAGAGAGGCTAGAAAAGCTGGATAACTCTCATTTCCTTAGAGATGGGAACAGTTCAAATAAGTTCACAATCTAAAACATAAAATGATCTCAGTGCTGTTGCTGGGTAGATTGGTTTATAAATAGTCCTCATTGACAATGTTAAGAGTTTGAAGTTGGATTGCAGCCAAGCGGTCAGTACTGAGGAAACAGATATTTGAAAAAACATCCAGATGTTTCCTGTAAACAACATTGAACATTCGAGCCTCCCTGACTGCAGGCGGCTGGATTGCTGCCAAATACAGTGTGGGGCAGATTAACCTGAATATGAATGGACACAATGGGATTGATCCATTCAAACAATAAATGTTTAGTCGCACATGAAGTAAACGTTTTAAATAGTGTTCCATGCAAATAAATATATTCACTGAATGTTTTGTTCACAATGAGATTAAACACAATGGGCTAATAGTAAACGGACTAACTGCTATTTAATTTATATTAATTCTGTGTAAAGGTCACTCTAGCTATTAAAGTCCGTTTGTTAAGAGCCTAATGAAGTGAGAGTGAGTGGTGTTGATGGACCCAATCCACAAGGTCAATGAGATGACTTCAATTACAAAAAATAAAATAAAATAAATTAAAAATAAATAAACTGCATTTAATTCGCGGGGATTCCTAGAATATTCTCCGAATTCTTGATCTCCTTTAAATGGAGTCGTCTCTTATACCCGATTAATACCGTGTTATGTACAGTTTAATTTGTCTGGATTTCAATTGTTTAACAGTCCCCCTTATTGCTGCCAATGAATGGAGAATTGACCAGTTCATGACCTGCTTTAGTAGAGAATAAAACATTTATTCCTGTGATATTGTGTAACATGCAGCAAAGTCCTGATATCCTGTGTTCCCAACACCAGTGAATGTTAGACAGCCGATGGTCAATAAAATTAGCGGCAATGATTTGGATGCTAAAGGATAACTTTGCTGATCGCCGTGTCCGTTCTGATTCATTAACTTCTCTGTCAAAAGCTGGTGTGAATGTTATGTTTCGCTGTCAACTCACTGTTGCATTATCAGGCAAGCGGCTTCTTTACCGCTAATGTTCACAGGACTGTCTGAGGCTCAGGGGTAGTTCCAGAAATGTAAAGAGAGGCATTGTGTAATGTGAGGAGTTTCTTCTTGTCGACAGACCCACATTGTACAGTGATGGCCATCCGCACTGCAAATGTAATCACGTCATTCATTCCCTCATTTAGTTACATTTCGTCTGATGAATTATACTTTATTGTTGCAATGGGATAGAGTCCCGGAGTGTTGCAAATCTGACTGACAGGCGATTTGTTCCCTAATAATGTCATTTAATGTTTATGTTCATCCCTTTATATTGAAGTATAGGAATAAAGAGACTTAATATATAATGGAATTAGATTTTACATAGAGATGCTCAAATATAAATTTCCATTCGGATGAGGATAGACATTACAATGAATCCTTTCAGCCAAACAAATATACCGATACCGATCTAATGTCTTTTAAAAATAATATCCTATAGTAAATCTCTGGTTCCATTCTGTTGGGGGGTGGACGTGGATCCAGTCGCCGCCTCCATCAGGGAATCAATAGGCGGCGCCTGGAAAGCCGCCCCCTTCTGCCGGGTATTTAAATGCCGCTCACTGGGACCCGAATCCAACAGTCCGGGAGCTGGTTTGTTCACTGAGTTCCTGACACAACCATTTCCCCCAAATGACCAGAAGGATGAGGTGGGCCATTTCTCTCAGTTTGTTGCTGACTTTCTTATCCCGTGAGTAGTTTTTATTGTCCAAGTCTCTCACTGTTACTGTCTCAGTGTTTGTCTCTCTCTGGAATGTTCCAGAGTCACCAATCATTTCACCAGCATTAATCCTCGGGCTTTTTGATATATTTTTACAGGTGTCCAGTCGGATGTTGTGTTGACTCAGCCAGAGGCAGAGATCGAGCGTCCCGGAGGCTCCCTGAGACTGACCTGTAAAACCAGCGGCTTCGATCTTAACACCGCTTACATGCAGTGGGTCCGACGAGTTCCCGGACAGGGGCTGGAGTGGCTATTTCAGTATTATGGGTCATCCAGCAACCACTACGCCCCAGGAATTGAAAATCGATTCACTGCGTCCAAAGACACTTCAAACAACATCTTATCTTTGGCCATGCCGAACCTGAAGACCGAAGACACCGCCATCTATTACTGTGCAAGATGGACACAGCGAGAGGAACCAGGGCTGGACCCGCACAAAAACAGCTCGCGAGGAATACCTGCAACTTGCAACTTAACCTGAAGGTCAGTACTTGTTTCCAATATTATACTCATATCAGTGATCAGGATTAGACCGCAAGCTGCTTCTGAATAAGGAAACAGAGAAATGTTAACAGTAAAATCGAACAAACATAGATAAAATGGGTGAGAAATTCACTGTGGTTATATTTATTATTGATGGTTTCAGCAATTATAGACCTGGATATAATGTTCGACTTAATGTGTGTGATAGTTGGAGGAGGTTTGTGTTCATTAGATTTGCATACTATTGCACAAATTCTAAACTCGATCGGGACTAAACATCTATTTGAAGTGAATATTGAGCGGCAGGACTGAACAGAGAGTGAGTGTAGTTTTTGTGCGGGTGTCTGTCACTGTGACTACATAGGGTCACAATGCTGTGCACAGCGACATCCTCATACAAAAACCTCAGTGAAGGGCATTGCTCAGTTCTTTTGGCAATGCCATACCGGATTGTCCAAGAGAATGTGGCTTCAATTAAACAATATGTAGCAATATCATGGGCTTGTCAAACGTTAGAAAATACTTCCACTTTATTGTTGTTGATAGACCTGCCGAATGTACATAGAGGTTTTAAAAGTTTTCCAATCCGCTTTATCAATATAATACCCAGTACAGGCTGAAATAACTGCTTGGCAACTTCCTAAATCGTAAGAACCCGACTTTTGAGAGAGTAGTGAAATTAAATCTCTATATTTTACAGTTAGCAGTCTGCCGCAGTATTTGACACGCTATGTCTCACTGTGGCACCGTACGCCTTCAAAGACTGGGGACAGGGGACCATGGTGACGGTGACTGCAAGTAAGAACCATTCAATTATTGACCAACTGTTTTACTTCAGTCGTTGTTTTATATTTTTATCTATTTTTTTATAGAAATGTTTTTTATTGGGTTTTTGAACAAGGTATAATTACCGTTATGTACACAGGATAAGAAGCATATATATATACACATATATAGAAGAGAAGGGCACACCCAAACATACCAAAGAGAAGAAAATAGCACATAGTAAAAAAGAATACAATAAAAAATAAAATAGAATAACTGGTAGGGTATTGTGTACCAGGTCGTCAGCAGCAGCTAGATTCTGGATTGAGATTTGTTTGCCATATTTAATTTGATTGTATCGAAAAAGGCTGATACAATTATTCCGTTTCTTGATAAAAAGGTGCTGCTGAGGGATTCAGTCCCTGGTTGTTGTGGCTTGCTGTTTATTTGCTGAGGAGACTGTGCGGCCGTTTAAATATCGAACGTATGTTCAGCAATTTGGCATTTATATGACTTTTTAACTCAATGGTATCTAACGGCTGCAGGTTTTACCATCTACTGCTCAAGTGTTTGAAATTTAACCCAATATTAACAAAATATGACAAAGTTTCTCAATTAATTTATTGAACATATTCCGCTCATTCACAATGATGATGATATTATTCCATATTATATTTAGTTTAGCTATTCACTCTCTTGATGACAGGCGGATTTGATTGTTTTAAAACTGAAATGTTTTTGCTAAGTTACATTTTAAATTAATCTTCTTCTTCATTAAATGGGGTTCAGTCCCTCAGTGATGTGATTTGTGTTTTTCAGCTGAGCCAAGTGTGCGTCTGGGAAACTTTAAATCGGCAAAATGTGTGAAACCGTTTGACGTTTCTACATTGTTTCTGCATTGTTCCTGCATTGTTTAAACTCGGATACATTGAGCGGTTACACTTATTGTGATTGAATAAAAACAGTCTACGATTTTGAAACTGTTTGCCGCACGATTGTAGCAGAAAGCAGGGAGGCTGTTAGTGATTTTTTTTTAAATTTGAAGTGATAATTGCAAATTAAAATAAGCCAATGTTTATGACGCTCGTTCAGGACGTTGTTTGTTACTGCCATCACAATGTAGCGTTTTTGCAATGCTTACTCTCAGTGGCTGCAGTTTTTACCATCGACTGCAAACAAAATGTTTCAATATGTTTGAAATATGATATAATATTCATAGTGTGGTAAAGTTTCTATGATAATTAGTTCATCATGTTCCGCCACCTCAGAACCCTGTTGCTATTTATCCAGATTTCTGATTATCTCAACAATTTATACATTTGGTGGCGAGTTGGTTTGCTGTATTCGATATTGAGATGTTTTTGAAATGTTACGTTTGATTCTGTTGAATGCAGAATCGCGCTGCTTCTCCATGAAACGGATTTAAGTCCCTCAGTGATGGGTTTTCGAGTTTTCCTGCTGAGGAGATTGAATAAGTAAAATTTGTGAAACAGATTGTCATTTCTGCATTTAACGTGGTGAAATATAACCCATTATGAATAAAATGTGGTAATGGTTCAATATTAATTTGTTGTACATATTCTACCTCCACATAATGCTAGTGCTGTTATTTCAGATTTATATTTAGTTGGATAATTCGTGCATTTGGTGACGGGCTGCATTCTATACTGAGAATTGCTTACAATGTTAAATTTGATTGTGTTCAATGTAGAATTGAGCTGCTTCTCCATGAGACGGATTTCAGTTCCTCAGTGATGTGATTAAGTGTTTTTCTGCTGATGACATTGTGTGGTCTTGGTGACTTTGAATGTTTAACATTTGTGAAAGGTTTTGGCTTTTCCGCATTGTTGCTGCATTGTTTAAACTGGGTGACACTGAGCGGTTACACGCTTCCTGGTTGAAAGCAAAATAGTTTGAAAATTCTTGACGCAGGATTGTAGGCAGAAAACTGGCAGGTGGGAAATGAAGAAAGGAATTCAAGATACGTTAGAGCATTTTAAAAATTTGCTGCCATTTACAGATTGAACTAAATCGTGGTTTACAACGCTCATTCAGTCCACAATTCGTTGCTGCAATACAAATTAGTAATGAACAAGTTTGCAAATTGGATATGGAATTAATATAATTCAAATAATAACTCGGTAATATAACTTCATATTAATTAAATATGTTTGATATTAATATCGTTGATCACCTTTCATCACTCTGTTGTACACTGCACACAATTAACATGACCCAAAATGTTTATAGGCTGGGAACATTTTTGATTATGTCTGAAACTATTTCAATAATAAGATACTGATTCCTCAGAAATAATTTAAATTAATTTTCATATCACTAATTGCCTTTGCATTGAATTAAATAAGAGCTTTCCATTGCAGTTTGGAAACAATTGCATTCCGTTATTATATTATTTCTGTTCAGCTGCAACAATATGATTCCTTCAATTCAATTTGTACTTGAATAGCGAGATAATTGGGACTAATCTAATTTTAACCAGTTTACGCAGAAGTGCAAGTCACAGGCGGTCAATGAATTGTTCATATGATTTTAATTGTATTGTAGGAAGGTTTAGGCTGCAAATAACTAGAGATTGGAAAGTAAAAGCTTGAATGTCAAATAGATTAATTTAATTACAAACGATTAACATTAGTTTTACGTTTAACAATAGCATCCTGCCTCCCATAGCTGTGCTGTACACAGAATATAACTATTGCAAGAACAGACTATAGAAGAACTGCTTATATTTTAGCTTTATGCTAATTTTTTATTAAATGCTAAATTGAACAAAAATCTCGACTCCATTTTCTCTTTCTGTTTCAGTGTTGCAGAGAATCTGAATGAAATGTTCTCATTAAGTTTCACACCGATTAATTTGGATCTTCTTTAATTAAACAATATGTTTAATAATTTAGTCACAGGTATTGTCTGAGTTGTTAAATCTAGTAGTAGCACGTTTGTTGATGACAAACTGCCAGGGACCTTATAATAATACACACATATATGTATATAGATAGAGTTTCAGATTTATCAATGCGTTCAAACTATGCACAGTTTACACTTTAGTGGATTAAAACAGGGCAGTGGGAGTAAATAAAAAAGTAAATTATTAAAATGTTATTAGAGTTTAGTAAAAGTAATATAAATATCTGAATATTTCCCTCAGTAATTTCCAATTTATTGTTTAACAATGTTGAAGTGTTGGGTTATTTTAATTTAACCCCAATTAATTCATAGGTTTCAAGTTAAAAGCAATGTTTGGATTATGGAAAACTATTTTTAGTTTTATTTATTACATAAAACAAATCATCTGACAGAAGAACTAACTAACTGACAGTTGACAATAACTTGCAATGTAATATTAGTGCGAATTAATTCAGCATAATTAATCTCTTACAATTGAGTTGTATACTGCTGTGCAACATATCAAAAATTTTAAAGAATTTAAATAGTATCTGAAATGAATTGAGGAAGCAACAAATTTGTTTACTTCGCTGTGTTCAGTTCAGTGTGTTACACCTTGATTACTTAGCTGATTTTATTTAATTATGAATGTAGATTATATCAGTGGGCAATCTCTCACACATGCTCTCTCTCTCTTTCTCTCTCTCACTCCCACACACAATGTTACACACACGAAATGTGTCTCATATTTTCATTCTCTCTCGCAGTGTCTCTGCAACAGGAATACTCTCACACGCACTCTCTCTCTCACACACATGTACACTATTTCTCTCTGCGTTTCACACATTAACTCTCGCTTACAGGTTCTCTCACACGCACATTATTTCGTACACGTCTCTCACACACACTCCCTCACACGCACTCTTATACAGTCTCTCCCTCTCACACAGACACACACTGTGACTATCGCTGTCTCTCACACACACTATGACTATCGCTGTGTTAATTAACGCACAGACATGCATACATTCGCTTACACGTCTCTCACACGCAACAAAATAACTCACATACAAATACATACTCTCTCACGCACACGAAAACACTCTCACAGACACGCTCTCTCAAATATACATGTCTCTTCCTCTCAAACACACGCCCACTGTCACATGCGCACTTCCTCACATGCTCTCTCAGACTCGCGTACTCACTCACACACCGCTACTATTTCCCTCTGACGCGCGTTTTCTCTACCTCTCACAGACATTCTTTCATATTCTATCTCTCTCCCTCCTTCTCTCTGACACACACATTATCTCTCTCTCACATGCACGCCCTCTTTCACAAAATCTCTCAAATATATCTCCTCTCTCACACACACGTAAACTCGCTCACGCAAAACACTCTCTCATGCATACATTATTTCTCTCTCCCTCTCACATACACCTTCTCTCTATTTGAAACACAGTCTGAAGCACACACACACACTCTCTCTCTCACTCACACATACATACACAATTGCTTTTCAAGCACAGATAGCCCCTATCTCACACAATCTTCCTGACACACTGCCTCGCACACACATGGACACACACTCGCAAACACCGATCTCTCATTTCTCTCTCTCTACCAAGATTCCTCTCGCACACGCATACACAAACCATCATGTCTCTCTCACAGCCACATTTCCTCACATGCTTTCTTTCTCTCCCATGAACACTGTCACATGCTCTCTCTCCATCCCTCCCTCTCTCTCACCCACAAACACAATCTCTTTCACACACGCACTCTCTCACACAGTCTCTTACACACACATACTTCTTTTCTCACACTCGCGCACATACACACTCGCACATAGAATCTCGCACTCACACAACCTATATATTTATCATACTCCCTCAATTGCACACCCTCTCTCACACAAATAAATACTCTCCGACATAATGTATCTCTCAAACTCATTATCTCACTCAAACACACGCACGCACTTAAGCATACACTCTCTCACACATTCTCTATCAGACACACACACAATCGAGATCTCCCATGAACACAAATGGGCTCTCTTTCATAGACATACTCTCATATTCTCTCTACTCACCCACATTTTCTCACACACGCTATCTCTATCACACGCACACACTCCCTTTTGCACACTGTCTCACACAAACACATTGCCTCTTTGCCGTATTCACGCACACATACCTGTCACTTACACACATCCATTCGGACACACTCTCATGCAGAAACTGTCTCTCGTGCACACTATTCCACTCTCACATACACATTTTTCACAGACACATACACACATACTTTCTCTCCACACATGCACGCACTCTCTCTCACGTGCAGTCTCTCGGAAGCACAGGCACAAACAGGCACACACACACTTACTCTGACCTAAACTCATACTCCCTCTCAGGGGAGACTGACTGGCCTGAACTCCAGGCATACTTTTAACGAGTGTTGCATCAAAGAGCATGGTAGCAGTGTTGCTTCACAGCGCCAAGGTCCCAAGTTCGATTCCCGGCTTGGCTCACTGTCTGTGCGGAGTCTGAGTCTGCATGTTCTCCCCGTGTCTGTGTGGGTTTCCTCTGGGTCCTCCTGTTTCCTCCCACAAGTCCCGAAAGAAGTGCTGTTAGGTGATTTGGACATTCTGAATTCTCCCTCTGTGTACCCGAACAGGCACCAGAATGTGGCGACGAGGGGCTTTTCACAGAACCTTCATTGCAGTGTTAACGTAAGCCTACTTGTGGCAATAAAGGTCATGGGAAAATAACTGCATTCAAGGGGGATCAGGGAGAACACTGCACTGGTGGAATCACACCTGGCAGAAAGGAAGATGGTTGGGTTGTTGGAGGACAATCATCCAAGACATCATTGCAGCAGTTCCTCAGTGCAGTGTCCTGGGCCCTAGCATCTTCCACTGCGTCACCAATGACCTTCCTTCCGTTATCCGATCAGAAGTGGGGATCTTCGTTGATGAATGCACGATGTTCAGCACCATTTTCGACTCTGCAGATAATGAAGCAGTCCATGTCCAAATGCAACAAGCCGATATCATTCGTTGGGCTGAAAAGTGGGAAGATTTGCGTCACACAAGTGCCAGTCAATGGCTATGTTCGACAAGAAAGGATCTAACCAAAACCCATTGACATTCAATAGCATTTCCATCGCTGAAATACCACTATCAACACCCTGGGAGTTAAGATTGACCAGAAACTGAGCAGGTCAGAAGCTAGGAATCCTGTGGAGCAAAACTCACTTTCTGATACCCGAAAGCATGTCCACCATCTGCAAGGTGCTATTCAGGAGTGTGGTGGAATACTCTCTACTAGCCTGGAGAAGGGTAATCCCAATAGCATTCAAGCCGCTCAAAATCATCCAGGACACAATAGCCTGTTTGATTCGCAAGCCGTTAACAGGTATTCACTCCCGCCACGACTGACGAACAGTGGCTGCAGTGTGTACCATCTGCAACATGCACTGCAGAAACTCATTAAGGCTTCTTGGGCAGTGCTTTCCCAGCCCACGACACCTACCATCTCAACAAGGACAACAGATATATTGCAGCACAATCTCCTGGAAATTCACCTCCAAGCCACCCATCCTGACTCAGATATACATCACCGTCCCTCACTGTCGCTGAGGGGCTGGTTTAGCTCACTGGGCTAAATCGCTGGCTTTTAAAGCAGACCAAGCAGGCCAGCAGCACAGTTCGATCCCCGTACCAGCCTCCCCGGACAGGCGACGGAATGTGGTGACTAGGGGCTTTTCACAGTAACTTCATTTGTAGCCTACTCGTGACAATAAGCGATTTTCATTTTTTTTCATTTCAACTTCCTGGAACTGCCTCCCGAACAGGATGTTTGGTATGACCACACCACAGGCGCTGCACTGGTCGAAGGCAGTTGATTTCAGACTTCTCAGGGTCAATTAGGGATGGGAAATATATCCTGGGCTAGCCAGAGAGGCCTACATCACAAAACTGAACATTTGAAAACATTTTCTCTCTGACACAATATTACAATTATTTTTTGGGCTGAAAATACCCATTTGCAAAGCAAATGCATGAAGCTGCAGGAATCGTTATTGTTCCAGTGTTAATGGTTCTGTGCAAAATGAAATTACACCCGTATATATAGGGAGAAACTCCATGTGTTGCACCGGACACAAAAACACAACAAATAACCAGGGAACGAGCCGAAACCACGGTCCCAAGGGTCGCCAAAAATGGTGTAAACTTGGTGCAAAATGTTTGTGCAGCCCATTTCTTGTATCTTTTCCTTCCAGCCGCCTCAGATATCTTGTTTGTGCACCAAACCGGATTTCTTAAAGAAAGGCACCAGCATTAAACCAGTTCGCCAGTGATCTACACTGCTGTCTGACTGTACACAGCCGGTGTTACTGAAAGTATTAAAGCAGCTGCCCAGTGATCTACACTGCTGTCTGACTGTACACAGCCGGTGTTACTGAAAGCATTAAAGCAGCTGCCCAGTGATCTACACTGCTGTCTGACTGTACACAGCCGGTGTTACTGAAAGTATTAAAGCAGCTGCCCAGTGATCTACACTTCTGTCTGACTGTATACAGCCGGTGTTACTGACAGTATTAAAGCAGGTGCCCAGTGATCTACACTGCTGTCTGACTGTACACAGCCCGTGTTACTGAAAGCTGATCAATGTGGAGAATCAGGACAGGATCGATGGAGAGGAAGAGGGGGAGGTGGGGGTGGTGGAGTCGAATGGAGGAGCCCCCAGCTCGGCTGTGGACAACAGGCAACAGAGAGCTGAGCCTGTACGAAATATCATCCGGAGAAATACCGTCTGGGAGAGTGTGTCAGGGAGTGTGGCTGGGAGCACCTGGGAATGATCACTTACTCACATTCACTCGCTCGCTCTCACTACCTATTCTCACTCATTCACTTACCCTCCCTCACTCACCATACTCTCGGTCACTCATTGACCCTCTCTCCCCCAACCTCACACCCACCCTCACTCACATACCCTCACACCCACCTTCACTCACCCACCCTCACTCATCCACCCTCATTGCCTGTCCCACCCTCACTCACCACCCTCTCTGATCCACCGTCACACCAAACCTCACTCACTCTTGAACACTCACTCAACCGTACTCACACTTATGCATGCTCACTCACCCACCCTCCCTGACACACTCGCACTCACCCACCCTCCCTGACACACTCGCACTCACTCACCCTCCCTGACACACTCTAATTCACCCACCCTCCCGGACACACACACATCACCCACACTCCCTGACACACTCTCACTCACACACCCTCCCTGACACACACACACACTCACCAACCTTTCCTGACACACTCTCACTCACCCACCCTCACTCGCACACCCTCATACATACACTCATCCTCATTCAACATCACTCACCCTTATTGTCTTACCCTTACTCCCCCAAACTCACTTATTCACACACTCTCACTCACCCTCCCTCACTCACCCACCTTGATTCACTCACCCTCACTCACTCATCCTGAAACACCCACCCACCCTCATCCATCATCACTCACCTACCCTCACAACCACCCTCACTCACCTACTCTTACTTACCCACCCTCACTCACCCACCCTCCCTGATCCACCGTCACACCAAACCTCACTCACTCTTGAACACTACTCAACCGTACTCACACTTACGCACGCTCACTCACCCACCCTCCCTGACACACTCCTACTCACCCACCCTCCCTGACACACTTTGACTACTCACCCTGACACACTCTCACTCACCCACCCTCCCTGACACACTCTCATTCACCCACCCTCCCAGACATACACACTATCACTCACCCACCCTCCCTGACACACTCTCACTCACCCACCCTCCCTTACACACTCTCACTCACCCACCCTCCCTGGCACACCTTCACTCACCCACCCTTACTCACCCACCCTCACTCACCCACCCTCCCTGACACACACACACATCCACGCCCCCGACACACTCTCTCTCACCCACCCTCCCTGGCACACTCTCACTCACACACCCTCCCTGACACACTCTCACTCACCCACCCTCACTCGCACATCCTCATCCACCATCACTCACCCTTATTGTCTTACCCTTACTCCCCCAACCTCACTCTCATTCACACACTCTCACTCACTCTCCCTCACTCACCCACCTTGATTCACTACCTTCACTCACTCACCCACCCTCACTTATTCTCACACACCCTCATTCAATAATCCACACTCACTCACACATTCTCACTCATCCTCATCGAACTACCATCACCCACACTCACTCACCCTCTAAGTCATCATCACTCCCCCTGTCCTCCCTCACACGTCTACCCTGACATATTTCACCCTCACTCACATAGCCTCACTCATTCACTCTCACTTACAAAGACTCGCACCTACCCTCTTTCACGCGCCTTCACTCACAGAATCTCACTCACACACCCTCACTCACAGTCATACACCCTTACTCAGCCACCCTCACCGGACGCACTAACTATCACTCACCCTCATTTATTAACTCACCCTCACTCACCCTCACTCACCTACACTCACTCTCTCACTCTCATTCACGCACCCTAATTTACCCTCGCTCACCCCCCACACTCATTCACTCACACACCCATCCCCTCACTCACACTCAATCAACCACCATCACTCACACACCCTCACTCACCCACCCACTAATTCTCAATGATGCACCTCGCTCACTTAGACACTCCCATTCACCCTCACTCACCCGCACTCACTCATTCATCCTTCCTCATTCACCTTCCCTCATTCACCCTCACTCACCCAACCTCACGCACCCACACTCACTGACTCCCCCTCATTCATTCACCACTCAATTCACTCGCCGGCAGTCAACCCCCTCACTCACCCACCTCACACCCACCCTCAGTCACCCACCCTCACTCTCTCACCCTCACTCACTCACCCTCACTCATGCTCACTACAGAATCTCACTCACCCAGCATCACTCATTTTCTGCGTCTCACTCACTCTCTCTCACCCACCCTGACTGATTCTTCCTCGGTGACACAGCGTCACCCATTTACCCTCACTCAGTCAGTCACCCTGATCTGCCACTCATCAACACTCATATATCCTCAATCACCAAACTCACTCACCCACACTCACTCTCCTACCCTCACTCAGTTGCTCACTCATCCTCTCTCACTCTCCTACCCTCACTCAGTTACTCACTCACCCGCACTCACTCTCCTACCCTCACTCAGTTACTCACTCTCCCACACTCACTCTCCTACCCTCACTCAGTTACTCACTCACCCGCACTCACTCTCCTACCCTCACTCAGTTGCTCACTCACCCGCACTCACTCTCCTACCCTCATTCAGTTACTCACTCACCCACACTCACTCTCCTACCCTCACTCAGTTACTCACTCATCCTCTCTCACTCATGCTCAGGAAATGGGCAAGGGAGCGTCTGCAGCGAGAGAGGAATAGAGAACTGGGGCGAAACTGATGATGATGGCGGCCGAATGTGGCTGCAAAACACGGGATTGCCGGGAGCCGGAGGAAAGTGTAGACAGCTGGGGGAAGGAGCAGAGAGCTGGGGCAAAGTGTAGACAGCCGGAGGAAAGTGTAGAGAGCCGGAAGAAAGGCGCCGGAGCCAAGAGAAGGCGCCGGGGCGAGGGAGAAGAGCAAAGAGGCGGCGAAAAGACAAAGTTGGGGGGGAAAGCACAGAGATGTAGCGGAAAGGGCTGAGATTCGGGGGAACGCACAGAGAACTGGAAAGAATCAGAGAGAGCAAGGGAAAGGTGCAGGCAGAGAGCTGGGGGAGGGAGCAGAGAGCCGGGGGGTGGGGGGGGGGGGGGTGCAGGGAGCCGGGGGAAGGTGCATAGAGCCTGGGGAAGGAGCAGAGAGCCGAGGGAAGGCGCAGAGAGCCGAGGGAAGGCGCAGAGAGCCGGGGGGGGGAGGCGCAGAGAGCCTGGGGAAGGAGCAGAGAGCCGAGGGAAGGCGCAGAGAGCCGGGGGGAGGCGCAGAGAGCCGGGGGAAGGGGCAGGGAGCCGGGGGAAGGGGCAGAGAGCCGGGGAGAGGAGCAGATATCCGGGGTAAGGAGCTCAGAGCCGGGAGAAGTGTAGAGAGCCGGGAGAGTGCATAGAACCGGAAGAAAGTCCATGGAGTGGGCGATAAGCGATAAGAAACGGGGTAAAGCGCACAGTGCTGGCGAAAAGCTCAAAGGGCCGCAGAAAGTGCCAGGGACCGGGAAAAGCCCAAATAACTGGGAAAGGTGCAGCGCACATGGGCAAAACACAAAGAGCCGGAAAAAAATGCAGAGTCGAGGGAAATTGCAGAGAACCGTGGAAAAGAGTAGAGAGCCGTGGAAAAGAGCAGAGAACTGCAAGAAAGTGAAGGGAGCGGGCGAATGGTGCAGAGATCCACCGGGAACCGCAGAGAGATGGGGGAACACACAGGGAGCGCGGAGTGCGGGGGGATTGCAGACAGCCCGGTCAGTGACAGGAGGAATGTGGAGTTAACATCACAATCAGCACAGCCAGGATCTTATTGAATGAGGGAGGAGGCTCGACGGACCGAATGGCCGCCTCCCGCTGTTAATGTGCATGGTCCTAAAATTAGAGAATGTTGCGCTTACTCAAATTTAGAGATTTGTTGTAATTACATAAATGTGCATTCCGACGGTATTATTCAAGCAAAGTCACTAACTATTCGATGCTTTGGGTAGTGGTGGTAGTGACTTGGAGAGAGGAGGAGGCATCAGTCAGTTTGAACAAAGGGAATTTCCCAAAACTGCGATGGTACAAATGAAGAGACAACTTCTTTATCACAAAGTGCTGTTGATGGTGACGTACAGAGCTCAGTTAGCTGGATTGTGACGTACACAGCTCAGTTAGCTCGATTGTGACGTGCACAGCTCAGTCTGCTGGATTGTGACGTACACAGTTCAGTTAGCTGGATTGTGACGTACACAGCTCAGTTAGTTGGATTGTGACGTACACAGCTCAGTTCGCTGGGCGGCTGGTTCGTGATAAAGATCAATCCCAACAGCGCGGGTCCAATTGTGGTACCGGTGAGGTTGTTCAAAAATACCCCCATTCTCAACTTTGCCCCTCGGCTGATGTGTGGTGACCCTCAGGTTAAATCACCACCAGTCAGCTTTCAGAACGAGAGCAGTCTCCGGGATTATGGCGACATTTACATTTTATTTTACATGGTGCCGAAATAATGGGGGAAACTCTCTGCTCCTCTCTTTCAATCCAATGAAAGTTACACCATTCAGATTACATCAAAGTGTGTTTTTTTTCGATAGAGATGGAGAGAGATGTGAGTTTCTAAAGAGGGGACAAAAAGTAGGTGATTCCCAACGATAGAACTGATAGAAGATTCAATGTGGATGTAGGATTTAATCGGTGAATGTTAGGATAAACTCATAGTTCTTGTCAAATTATGAAATGTTTGGTTACTTATAAATCACGAATACCAGAATCTAACTTGTTCTCTCCCAGCGGCACCGTCTCCGCCCACTCTCTACAGCCTGGTCTCCTCCTGTCAGCAACACAACACCGACGGCTCCGTGACCTACGGCTGTTTGGCGATGGACTACTCCCCAGAAATCACCAGCCTTACCTGGAAGAAAGATGGGCAGCTGATCACCACTGGAGTTAAGAAATATCCGTCAGTGAGAAACAAGAAGGGAATCTACACCCTGAGCAGCCAGTTAACCATCACCGAGTCAGAGGGGGGATGCAGCAAAATCAGCTGCGAGGTTCGACATAGCGGCTCAGACAAGAGCATTGGAATGACATGTAAGTGTTGTGGAGTCTGTGAGAAACAGAAACCTATGATTATCTTGTATAGGGTCTTGGATACAACTCATTTGTAATACTCTGCATAGTCCTGATCCCTGGCGCCGGAATGTGGCGACTAGGGGTTTTTCACAGTAACTTCATTTGAAGCCTACTCGTGACAATAAGCGATTTTCATTTCATTTCATTTCATTATTGACTACAAACGTTTTTTAAAGCATATGAACTCATTTTGTTTATCAATTTCTTCTGCAAGAAATATCTAATTGTGTTTCTTGAAGGTCCCAGAATTTATGCTCCAAATGTTCTCCTCACCGTGAGTTCCAGTGAAGAAATCACAAGAAAGAAATTTGCAACCATGGTCTGTTCAATTAACGATTTCCGTCCAAAGTCAATGACAACGAAGTGGCTGAAGAATGGACAACCCATGGGTTCAGGAATTCTCACCTCTCCCGCCTGTGAAGTGAACGGGAACTTCTCGGCGAGCAGTCGGCTGACACTCTCCGCTGGGGAATGGTTCAGCAAAGCGGTCTATACCTGCCAGGTCACTCATCAAGAGGTCACCCAAAGTCACAACGTCACCGCGTCTGGTAAGAGGCACAAACAGAGGAAACAATAAATCATCCTGCACTCTGTTGTTAATCCAAATCAGGAATTTACTGAAGTTAGTGCAAAGCACAGAATAACTTCTAATTTACTGGCATGTAGTTTGTGTTTCATTCTGATGTAAGAGATGCATTTGGATTGCTCACCATTCAGGATTTGATCAGTATAGAAATAAATGTTTCCTCTAATTTGAATTCATTTAGTAAGTGAGGTGGACTTGATGTCAGCTTTATCCTGAGATAGCTGATTATATTTGAGAGGCAGTGGGTGTCTGGAACCACTTTACTGAAATCAGCTCGGGACGAAAGTGTTGCAAAGTCCATCCAACTTATTTATAAATCAGCCTTCGGTATTAGGTTTCTGAGATCAGGACTATAATATTTGTATTGGGAATGCTGCAATACTGATTCATGAGAATGGTATCGGGGTTGACTGTATTTTACAATGAGAATAGTTTATTCTGACCAAACTGGTTTTCCATTGTGTATAGAAGATTAACGGCGATCTTTAGAAGTTGCTTTGTTCCCAGTTGGAGAGCGAATGCTGAATTTTGTTGTCCTCATTCTGAAGATGAAAGTTGTGTTCATTTCCACTTTTTTTTCAATCACAGATCCTTCCGTTTGCACTGTTGCCTCAGTAACAATACTGCCACCGCCAATAGAACAGGTCTTACTGGAGGCGACTGTAACCTTAACCTGCGTCATTTCGAATGCTCCTTATGGAGTCAACGTGTCCTGGAGTGAAGCGAAGAAGCCGCTGAAATCAAAGATTGCCGACCAGCCTGGGGCAGATACTGAGAGCGTGGTCAGCAAATTAAACATCTCGACACAAGCCTGGCTGAGTGGGGCTGTGTTTGACTGTGTGGCGAGCCATCAGGACCTGCCAACTCCTTTAAGAATTTCAATTCACAAAAAAATAGGTGAGCGGTGAGACTGAAGCAATAAGTGAGTCACTGTGTCTATTTCTAGTGTCAGTGCAGCGGTCAGTATTTAGCATTCAGTGTATTTATGGTCCATACTGATTGGTAATTCCACTAACGAAATACTCTGGGCGTTTAGCGTTTAAGGGGGAAATAGATATGCAGATGAATGAACAATGAAACCCAACAGTGATATTGGGTTTAGATGGAGCAAGACCATAGACCAGAAGACTTAGGATCAGATGTAGGCCATTGGGCCCATCAACACTGATCCAGCCTTCAGTGAGATCCTGACTGATCTGCTGTGATGATCTTACCTCCTCTTTCCCGCCTTATCCCCATATCGCTTGACGTCTTTACTCATTTAAAATGTGTCTCTCTCAACCTTGAACATACTGAACAACCCAGAATCTACAGCCCCCAGCGTTAAATAATTCCACAGCTTCACTACCCTCTGAGAGAGGAAATTCCTTCTCATCTCTGTGTTAATGGGCGAACCCTCATTTTGTGATCCTGCACTCTGCTCCTAGACCCTCCCACAGGGGAAAACAACCCATCAGCGTTTATCCTACGAAGCTCCCTGAGAATCTAAATGAAAATCACTTATTGTCACGAGTAGGCTTCAATGAAGTTACTGTGAAAAGCCCCTTCTCGCCACATTCCGGCACTTGTTCGGGGAGGCTGTTACGGGAATCGAACCATGAACCATGATCGAAGGCCTGCTTTGATCTGCTTTCAAAGCCAGCGATTTAGCCCAGTGGGCTAAACAGCCCCCATTAGTACAGGCCCAACCTTAATACCCTCTCCCCATAAGAAAATCCCTCCATACTCGGGATCAACCTCATGATCCTTCTCTGGACTGCCTTCAAAACCAATCTGTCTTCCTTAGATAAGGGAAACAAAACTATTCAAAGTGTATCAGGTGTAGTCTAACTAAATAATAATAATGATGTGGAGATGCCGGCGTTGGACTGGGGTGAGCACATTAAGAAGTCTGCCAGCACCAGGTTAAAGTCTAACAGATTTGTTTCAAACACTAGCTTTCGGAACACTGCTCCTTCCTCAAGTGAATGAGGAAGGAGCAGTTCTCCGAAAGCTAGTGTTTGAAACAAACTTGTTGGACTTTAACCTGGTGCTGTAAAAATAATAATCGCTATTGTCACAAGTAGGCTTCAATGAAGTTACTGTGAAAAGCCCCCAGTCGCCACATTCTGGCACCTGTTTGGGGAGGCCTGTACGGGAAGGCCTTGCATAGTTTTAGCTCGACTTTCCCATGTTTATATTCTATTCCCTATGAAATAAATGTCAACATTCGATTTGTCTTCCATATTACCTGCAGAACTTGCGTTTTGTGGTTTCAGCACGAGGACCCCCAATTCCCCCGTTACTTCAGCTTTCTGCAGGCTTTCTCTATCTAAATAATATTCCGTTATGTTCTTCCTCCTACCAAAGTGGCTAACCTCACATTTTCGAATATTATGTTCCATCTGCGAAGTTTTTGCTCAGTAACTTAAGCTGTCTCTGTCCCTCTCTCGATTTTCTGTAATCCTCACCATTTTCTATATTTGTATCTCCAGCCATGGCAATAGTACATCCACTTATTAAACACAGTTTTAAAATTCCTGTATATTACATCTACTGGTCCCCCTCTCTAGCCTTCTCGTTATCACCTCAAAGAATTGCAATAAATTGTCAGGCATGATTTACCCTTCACGAAGCCGTGCAGACCCTGCTTGATTATATTCTGTCTGCTTAAATGCTCAGCTAATAAGGTCGCTGGCCTATAGTGCCCTGTTTTTGACTCCCTTCCTTTTGGCAGTTTTCCAATCCTCTGGGAGTGAGGTGGGAGGAGCCTAGTGTGGAGTTTATACACCAGCACAGAACAGTTGGGCCGAATGGCCTGTTTCCCTGCTGTACACTTTCTGAAACTTTCGAATCCAATATCCGTAAATTCTCAGGGAAAAGGATTGTGTCCACCTCTGCTCCGAGCTGGGAAACCGGACAGATCCCAAAGTGGAAAATGGAAACCTTTAAAATCCAACACAAAACACATTTCTCTCACATCTAACCCGCGGTTCGATTGTCTCCGGAATTCCCCATTTTATTGACATTTATTGTACATTTTCTGCAGATCCCAACCCGCGGGAACCGTCCGTCTCTGTCCTCCTGCCCTCGGCTGAAGACGTCTCCGCTCAGAGATTCGTCTCCCTCAGCTGCTTAGTGAGAGGTTTCTCCCCCCGAGAGATCTTCGTCAAGTGGACCGTCAATGACAAGCCGGTGAATCCCGGCAACTACAAGAACACCGAGGTGATGGCGGAGAACGGCAATAGCTCCTTCTTCATGTACAGCCTGTTATCCATTGCAGCGGAGGAGTGGGCCAGCGGCGCTTCTTACTCCTGTGTGGTGGGACATGAAGCCATCCCCTTGAAGATCATCAACAGAACGGTTGATAAATCCAGCGGTAAACCCAGTTTTGTGAACATTTCCCTCGCTCTGATGGACACCGTTAATTCATGTCAATGAGAATCTATTGGTTATATTTTGAACTAAAATAAAAATAATAAAGGTTTTTTTTCCTCCAATTATGATTTAAATACACAGCCGCTTAATTAATGGCGCTTCCACTTTGCTGATATTAGATCTGTTCAATGAGACCCGGATTTCTTCAGGTCTCGGCCCCAAGTCTGATACAACCAGAGCTCCCAGCTCAGATACCCCTGGGTTAGAGACAGAGTAAAACTCATTCATTCCAGGATTCAGCAAAATATCTTCATTGACTTTCCTCCAGCTGAGGAGAAATCGGACAATTCCCCATTTCAGACAAACAAACCCATCACATTTAGATATCGGTGTTCCTGCTTCTCTCATTGTCCATCCCTTTAAAATTAGTGTCAGCTTTAAATTGCTGCATCACACCCACTGAGAACTGAATTGAGGGTCACACAGAAACATGGACCAGCAATTGCCCATCAAAGAGAGGGGAAAGGGAAATGATTAACCCACTCACTGTACCCCCACTCTCCCAACAGAGAGAGTGGGAGGGCCTTTAGTTAATCCATTACACCCCTACTTTCCCAACAGAGAGAGGAGGAGGGGCTTTCCTTTATCCTCTATGTGCTCACTTCCTCAAAAGAGAGAGAGGGGAGGGGAATTATTTAATCCACTGTACCCCCACTTCACCAACAGAGAGAGGCGGGGGGCCTTTAGTTAATCCATAGTACGCGACTTCCACAAAAAGTTACCCCCACTCTCCCCACAGAGAGAGGCGGAGGGCCTTTAGTTAATGCACTGTACCCCCACTCTCCCCACAGAGAGAGGAGGAGGATCTTTAGTTAATCCACTATACCCCTACTTCCCCAACAGAGAGAGGGGGAGGGCCTTTTGTTCGTCCACTGTACACCTACTTTCCCAACAGAGAGATGGGGAGGGGCATTCCTTTATCCTCTGTGTGCTCACTTCCTCAAAATCAGAGCGGGGAGGGAAATTCGTTAATCCACTGTACCCCTACTTTCCCAACAGAGAGAGGAGGAAGGGGCAGTAGTTAATCCACTCTGTCCCCATTTACCCAAAAAAGAGAGGGGAAGAGGCATTCGGAAATGCCCTGCACCCCAACTCCCTAACAAAGAGGAAGGGCTATTAGTTAACCCACTGTGACCCCACTTCCACACCAATGCGTGGAGGTGAAATATTTAATACACTGTATCCCCAATTCGCCATCAAATAAAGGAGGGGAGTTTGTTAACTCAGTGTACCACACTTTCCCAACAGAGAGAGGAGGGAGGGGCATTTTTTAATGCACTGTACCCCCACATCCCGAACAGAGAGGGGGAGGGACATTAGTTAACCCACTGTACCCCCACATCCCGAATAGAGAGGGAGAGGGACATTAGTTAACCCACTGTACCCCCACATCCCGAATAGAGAGGGGGACATTAGTTAATCCACTGTACCCTCACTTCACCAACAGAGAGGCGGAAGGGGCAGTAGTTAATCCACTGTGTCCCCATTTACCCAAAAAAGAGAGGGTAAGAGGCATTCGGAAATGCCCTGCACCCCAACTCCCTAACAACGCAGAAGGGACATTAGTTAACCCACTGTGACCCCACTTCCACACCAATGCGTGGGGGGGGGGGGGGGGGGTAGGGTTGCAGTATTTAATACACTGTATCCCCTAATTCCCTACCAATAAAGGAGGGGAGTTTGTTAACACACTTTCCCAACAGAGAGAGGGTGAGGGGCGTCAGTTAATCACTGTACCCCCACTTCGACAACAGAGAGAAACATAGAAAATTCAGCACAGAACAGGCCCTTCGGCCCACAATGTTGTGCCAAACCTTTGTCCTCGATTAAGAACAAATCAATCTACACCCCAGCATTCTACCCTAATCCATGTACCTATCCAAAGCCGCTTGAGGGTACCCAATGTTTCCGACTGAACTACTTCCACAGGCAGTGCATTCCATGCTCCCACTACTCTCTGGGTAAAGAACCTACCTCTGACATCCCCCCTATATCTTCCACCATTCACCTTAAACGTATGTCCCCTTGTAATGGTTTGTTCCACCCGAGGAAAATGTCCCTGACTGTCTGCTCTATCTATTCCTCTGGTCATCTTATAAACCTCTATCAAGTCGCCCCTCATCCTTCTCCGTTCTAATGAGAAAAGGCCTAGCACCCTCAACCTTTCCTCGTAAGACCTACTCTCCATTCCAGGCAACATCCTGGTAAATCTCCTTTGCACCTTTTCCAAAGCTTCCACATCCTTCCTAAAATGAGGCAACCAAAACTGCACAGAGTACTCCAACTGTGGCCTGACCAACGATTTGTACAGCTGCATCATCACCTCACTGGCTCTTAAATTCAATCCCTCTGCTAATGAACGCATGGCACGCCATAGGCCTTCTGCAGAGCTCATCCACTTGAGTGGCAACTTTCAAAGATCTATGAACATAGACCCCAAGATCTCTCTGCTCCTCCACATTTCCAAGAACCCTACCTTTAACCCTGTATTCCGCATTCATATTTGTCCTTCCAGAATGGACAACCTCACACTTCTCAGGGTTAAACTCCATCTGCCACTTCTCAGCCCAGCTCTGCATTCCATCTATGTCTTTTTGCAGCCGACAACAACCCTACTCACTATCCACAACTCCACCAATCTTCGTATCATCCGCAAATTTACTGACCCACCATTCAACTCCCTCATCCAAGTCATTAATGAAAATCACAAACAGTAGAGGACCCAGAACTGATCCCTACGGTACGTCACTGGTAACTGGGCTCCAGGCTGAATATTTGCCATCCACCACCAGGAGGCACATTAGTTAATCCACTGTACCCCCACTCCAACAACAGAGAGGGAAGGGGCATTAGTTAATGCACTGTACCCCCACATCCCGAACAGAGAGGGGGAGGGGCATTAGTCAATCCACTGTACCCCCACATCCCGAACATAGAGGGGGAGAAGCATTAATTAATCCACTGTACCACCAATTCAATAACAGAGAGGGGAGGGAATTATTTAATCCACTGTACATCCGCTTCCCCAACAAAGAGAGTGGGAGGGGCATTAGTTAATCCACTGTACACCCACTTCCACAAGAAAAAGAGAAATGGGCAATATTAACCCATTCCACCTCCACGTTCCCGAGGAAAAGAGGAGGAAGGTGATGAGTGAACTCTCTGTATCTCCACCTCCTCAGCAGGGGAAACCCAAAGAGAATTTGTTGAGTTGACCAGAGAGAGAGAGATTATTCACTCCAAAGAGAAAATGCTGGAAACTCTCAGCAGATTCCAGCATCCGCAGTAATTTGCTTTTATCCAGAGATGATTAACTCACTGTCCTCCCAATCCCCAAGCAGCGAGTTTGAGAGTGGACGGGTCTATACACTGAGCATTCTGTCACTGACATTACAAGTCGGCTTGTAGTTTACTGCCTGAAGATGTGAAAAGATCATCATAATAACGATGTTCTTTAAATATCTATTTATGCAACAGAATGTTACTTTTTTTCCACTCTAGTTCCTCTTATTCGTATGCTAAAACTGATTCCCCATTATCCAAATCCAGGCTGGTGACTGAATTCTCCCTGGGTTTCCACTGTTCTCTCCTGAGGCACCTCCTTGTATTTTTGCATTCGGTCAGTTTGCATCTCACACAAAACACATTTATATGCAGAAAGTTCAACATATTCTACAACGGTGCCAATAATACCCACAACTGGCAAAGCTACAGGTAGCTGATACAAATACACAGACACACAGTTAAACAGACTTAAACACAACACATACATACACCCCTCCCCCACAAACATATACACATGCACACATGGACACAAACACACACATAGGCACACACACAGAAACACATACATAAACATACACCCAGGCACGACGAACCACACATATATTGACACAAGAACGCACGCGAGCGTGTACAGAAATGCACAAACATGCACACAAACACAAAAAAACACACGTTTATACTCACACAGACACATTGGCGCATACACACACAAATATACGTACACAATCAGGCACACAAGCACACACAAACATACGCATATACCCAGATGTCCACACAGATACACAAAGATGCAAACGCAAACATATAAAACCAAACAAGTAGACTAACATCAGAATATGAAACACAAATGTAACCAATAACATATTCAATCGCACAATTTCACGATGACAGAAGTATAGAATTAAGGACAGAGACAATAATCCATATTACCACAATTAGGGGTACACGTAGACATATGTCAGCAGACTCGTACACATGTTAACACGAATATACATGAGTGCACATGGAGACATCAATACACAAGTAATTCATAGTTATAAACAACCATCATTTAGCACAGGGCTAAATCGCTGGCTTTGAAAGCAGACCAAGAAGGCCAGCAGCACGATTCGATTCCCGTAACAGCCTCCCCGAACAGGCGCCGGAATGTGGCGACTAGGGACTTTTCACAGTAACTTCATTTGAAGCCTACTCGTGACAATAAGCGATTTTCATTTTTTTTTCATCAACGCATACACAGCACTGCTGTCTCCCAGTGCCAAAGGCCGGATTCAATTCCAGCCTTGGGTGACTGTGTGGAGTTTGCACGTTCTCCTGTGTCTGCATGGGTTTCTTCCGGGTGCTCCCGTTTCCTCCCACAGTCCAAAGATGAGCAGGTTAGGTGGATTGGCTCCATTGCCCCTTAGTATCCAAAAGGTTAAGTGAGGTTATGTGGTTATGAGGGTGGGGCGGGGGCGTGCACCTCGGTAGGGTGCTCTTTCAGAGGGTCGGTGCAGACTCGATGAGCCAAATGGCCTCGTTCTGCACTGTAGGGATTCTATGATGATGATTCTATGATGAAACACTCACACATATACATGCACAAACGCGCTTATCCAGACACAAACATTAAGACACTGACATGCATGTTGAACGCAAAAGGCCACAATAACACATATTACAAGGCAGGAAAGTACAAACACATATTAACACGGGCATTAATATATAAACATAGACTTCAACACATAAGTATGCTCAATAACAGACTCATATTAAGGCAGCATGGTGGCGCAGTGGATTAGCCCTGCTGCCTCATAGCGCCGAGATCACATGTCCGATCCCGGCTCTGGGTCACTGTCCGTGTGGAGTTTGCACATTCTACCCGTGTTTGCGTGGGTTTTGCCCCACAACCCAAAATATGTGCAGGCTAGGTGGATTAAACACACTAAATTGCGTCTTAATTGGACAAAAATGAATTCTGTACACTAAATTTATGAAAAAAATAAATAACACACTCCTGTACACATTTTTTTAAAAAATGTGTTTATTCAGAGTTTTCAGTAAGTTTATAAAACCCTCCAAAAAGGAAAATAATACAAAGAAAGGTCAACATGCCAACAGAAAAGAACAACTTAACCCTCTAAACGATAAACAGTTTAGCAAATTAACAGTAAATTCAAAACAGGATAGAACATGCGCCCCTTACAAAAAGGAAAATAAATTGCCCCCCACCCCGGTTGCTCCTGCTGTTTTTTTTTAAAATAAGGTTTTGCAAAATTTTCCATATCAAATAGTAATAATCTTAACACAGCAACTTAGTAAACATTAACCTAGTGCATAAAGAGAGTATACATCAGCAATCCATTAGACATTACCCGACGTGCCTCAATCCTCCAACCCCCTCCCATCGGGGCACTCACCCCCCCCCCCCCATGGATCGCTGCTGCTGCTGAAGTGTTAATTTTCCCCGCGAAGCCAGCAGACGGTATTATGCCCCGACTCAACAGCGGCAGCTCTGTACCCTTGGCAAAGTTATTTACACGCATATGTAGGCATTAGTTCGTGGTTGTCCCTTGCTTCTTCTGGACGGATTTCGCTGACGTTGTCGTCTCGTGCGCACTTCCGCTTCTGCGGCCCTCCCGTCTTCCCCATTTTCTCTGTTCCTGTGGATGCCAAGTTTGTTAACATTTCCCTGTCTCCCCCCTCCCCTTCCCTGGCTCTCCTCTATTGTTCCTGGTCTCTCCCCTCTGCCGCCCTCTCCCTGCTTCTGCCCTCCCCCACCCCTCCCCCAGCCCTGTGGTTCGCCTTTCCTTATTCTTAGATTTAGCTGTCCCCCCCCCCCCCCCCCCCCCCCTCCCGGTCTATCTCTCCCTCTCATGCTTTGGCTACTTTCCCGTTTCTTGGCTACCTGGCTGCTCTTCTGCTTGTTTGTTGGCTCGAACAGGTCTGGGAACAATTGGGTGAACGGCTCCCACGTTCTGTGGAAGTCGTCGTCTGACCCTCGGATGACGAATTTGATTTTCTCCATTTGGAGAGATTCCGAGAGGTCGGAAGCCGGTCTGCAGCTTTGGGTGGCGCTGCTGACCGCCAGCTGAACTGGATTCTATGGCGGGCAATCAGGGAGGCAAAGGCAAGGGCATCCACCCTCCTCCCTAGGAATAGATCTGTCTGGTCTGAAACCCCGAAGACCGCCACTTTCGGGCATGGCTCCACCCTCACCCCCACCACTTTGGACATGGCCTCGAAGAAGGCTGTCCAGTACTCCACAAGTCTGGGGCAAGACCAGAACATGTGGGCGTGGTTGGCCGGGCCTCTTTGGCACCGTTCACCTCTGTCCTCCACCTCCGGGAAGAACCTACTCATACGGGTTCTTGTTAAGTGGGCTCTATGTACCACTTTTAATTGCGTCAGGCTGAGCCTTGCGCACGTGGAGGTGGAGTTGACCCTATGGAGTGCTTCGCTCCAGAGTTCCCAGCCTCTTTCGATCCCCAGGTCCTCCTCCCACTTCCTTCTTGTTGCGTCCAGTACGGTGTCAGTCCCTTCTACCAGTCGGTCGTACATGTCGCTACAGTTTCCTTTGTCTAGTATGCTTGTGTCTAGTGACTCTTCCAGTAGTGTCTGTCGTGGTGGTTGTGGGTATGTCCTTGTCTCCTTTCGTCGGAAGTTTTTTAATTGCAGCTACCTTAGCTCGTTCACCCTGGCTAGCTTGAATTTCTCTGTCAGTTCGCCCAGTGTTGTGATCCTGCCGTCCGTATATAGGTCCATAACTGTCAGTATCCCTCCGTCCTGCCCTCACCTTTTGAAGGTGGCGTCAGTCAGCGCTGGCGTGAACCTATGGTTGTTGCAGATGGGAGCTTTACCTGACATTTTAGTCAGGCCAAATTGCTGCCGTAGTTGGTTCCAGGATTGGAGGGTGGCTATTACCACCGGGCTGCTGGAGTGTAGTTTGTGTGGGGATGGGAGTGCTACCGTGGCGAGGGCCCGGAGTGAGGTCCCCCTGCAGGAGGTCTCCTCCGCGCGCACCCACTCGGCTTCTGGCTCTTTGATCCATCCCCTTTCAGTCGGTGATTACTTTGGGAATAGCGATCACAATTCCATAAGTTTTAGAATACTCATGGACAAGGACAAGAGTGGTCCGAAAGGAAGAGTGCTTAATTGGGGAAAGGCAGAATATAACAAAATTCGGCAGGAGCTAGGGAATGTGGATTGGGAGCAGCTGTTTAAGGGTAAATCCACATTTAAAATGTGGGAGTCTTTTAAGGAAAGGTTGATTAGAGTGCAGGACAGACATGTTCCTGTGAAAATGAGAGACAGAAATGGCAAGATTAGGGAACCATGGATGATGGGTCAAATTGTGAGACTAGCTAAGATGAAAAGGAAGCATACATAGGATCGAGGCAACTCAAAACTGATGAAGCTTTGGAGGAATATCGGGAAAGTAGGACGAATCTCAAGCGCGCAATAAAGAGGGCTAAAAGGGGTCATGAAATATCTTTGGCTAACAGGGTTAAGGTAAATCCCAAAGCCTTTTATTCGTATGTAAGGAGCAAGAGAGTAACGAGAGAAAGGATAGGCCCACTCAAAGACAAAAGAGGGAATTTATGCGTCGACTCAGAGGAAATGGGTGAGATTCTTAATGAGTACTTTGCATCGGTATTCACAAAGGAGAGGGACAAGACAGATGTTGAGGCTCGGGATGGATGTTTAAATACTCTTGGTCAAGTTGTCATACGGATGGGGGAAATTTTGGGTATTCTAAAAGACATTAAGGTGGACAAGTCCCGAGGACCGGATGAGGTCTATCCCAGGTTAGTGAGGGAAGCGAGGTTCGAAATAGCTGGGGCCTCAATAGATATCTTTGCAGCATCCTTGAGCACGGGTGAGGTCCCGGAGGATTGGAGAATTGCTAATGTTGTCCCTTTGTTTAAGAAGGGTAGCAGGGAAAATCCAGGGAATTATAGACCTGTGCGCTTGACGTCAGTGGTAGGCAAACTGTTGGAGAAGATACTGAGGGATAGGATCTATTCACATCTGGAAGAAAATAGGCTTATTAGTGATAGGCAGCATGGTTTTGTGCAGGGAAGGTCATGTCTTACAAACCTAGTAGAATTCTTTGAGGAAGTCACAACGTTAATTGATGAGGGAAGGGCTGTTGATGTCATATACATGGACTTTAGTAAGGCGTTTGATAAGGTTTCCCATGGCAGGTTGATGGAAAAAGTGAAGTTGTAAGGGGTTCAGGGTGTACTAGCTAGATGGATAAAGAACTGGCTGGGCAACAGGAGACAGAGAGTAGTGGTGGAAGGGAGTGTCTGAAAATGGAGAAGGGTGACTAGTAGTGTTCCACAGGAATCCGTGCTCGGACCCCTGTTGTTTGTGACCTACATAAATGACCTGGAGGAAGGTATAGGTGGTCTGATTAGCAAGTTTGCAGATGATACGAAGATTGGTGGAGTTGCAGATAGCGAGGAGGACTGTCAGGGAATACAACAAAATATAGATAGATTGGAGAGTTGGGCAGAGAAATGGCAGATGGAGTTCAATCCAGGCAAATGCGAGGTGATGCATTTTGGAAGATCAAATTCAAGAGCGGACTATATGGTCAATGGAAGGGGGCTGGGGAAAATTGATGTACAGAGAGATCTGGGAGTTCAGGTCCATTGTACCCTGAAGGTGGCAACGCAGATTGATAGAGTGGTCAAGAAGGCATACAGCATGCTTGCCTTCATCGGATGGGGTATTGAGTACAAGAGTCGGCAGGTCATGTTACAGTTGTATAGGACTTTGGTTAGGCCACATTTGGAATACTGCGTGCAGTTCTAGTCGCCACATTACCAGAAGGATGTGGATGCTGTGGAGAGGGTGCAGAGGAGGTTCACCAGGATGTTGCCTGGTATGGAGGGTGCTAGCTATGAAGAAAGGTTGAGTAGATTAGGATTGTTTTCATTGGAAAGACGTAGGTTGAGGGGGGACCTGATTGAAGTCTACAAAATTATGAGAGGTATGGATAGGGTGGATAGCAACAAGCTTTTTCCAAGATTGGGTGTGTCAGTTACAAGGGGTCACGATTTCAAGGTGAGAGGGGGAAAGTTTAAGGGAGATGTGCGTGGAAAGTTTTTTACACAGAGGGTGGTGGGTGCCTGGAACGCTTTACCAGCGGAGGTGGTAGAGGCGGGCATGATAGCATCATTTAAGAGGCATATGGACAGGTATATGAACAGGCGGGAACAGAGGGAAGTAGACCTTGGAAAATAGGAGACAGGTTTAGATAAAGGATCTGGATCGGCGCAGGCTGGGAGGGCCGAAGGGCCTGTTCCTGTGCTGTAATTTTCTTTGTTCTTACATGCTCAGCCGTCGCCGCCCAGTGGTAGAGTTGTAGGTTTGGGAGGGCAAGCCCCCCACTGGATTTTGTTTTTTAGAAGACCTTCTTTGTGATCCTAGCATTCTGCCCCCCCCCCCCCCCCCATACAAACACCTTGATTAGTTTGTCTAGTGCTTTGAAAAATGCCTTGGGGATGTAGATCGGGATGGATCTGAATAGGAAGAGGTACCTGGGCAGCACGTTCATTTTGATCGTCTGGACTCTCCCCGCGAGGGTGAGTGGGAGTGTGTTCCATCTTTGCAGGTCCTTTTTTATTTCCTCTGTCAGACTGGTGAGGTTCCATTTGTGGATCCCTTTCCAGTCATGGGCTATTTGGATCCCCAAGTAGCGGAATTTGTGTCGGGCTTGATTAAATGGCAGTCCCGTTAGTGCTGCCCCCCTCTTTGCGGGTGTACCGGGAAGATCTCGCTTTTGCTCATATTGAGTTTGCAGCCCGAGAAGGCACCAAACTCTTTCAGGAGTGCAATGATTCTGTCATGCTGCTCTGTAGGTCCGAAATGTAGAGGAGCAGATCATCTGCATAGAGTGAGACTCTGTGCTCTCTGCCGCCCCGTCGGATCCCCCTCCATCTTTTAGCCACTCTGAGCGCAATTGCTAGTGGCTCGATCGCTAGAGCGAACAGCAGCGGAGACAATGGGCATCCTTGTCTGGTGCCCCTGTGCAGCTGGAAGTATCAGGAGTTGGTGTTGTTTGTCCGTACACTCGCCATGGGAGCGCTATATGGGAGTTTTACCCAGGAGGTGAATCCTGTTCCAAGCCCGAACCGCTCCAGTACCTCTATGAGGTATTTCCATTCGACTCTGTCGAAGGCCTTTTCTGCATCGGGGGAGACGATCACCTCTTGTGTACTCTCCCCGGATGGGGTCATTATCACGTTCAGCAGGCGCCTAATGTTCAAAGTAAGCTGTCTACCTTTGACAAAGCCCGTCTGGTCTTCCGCTACCACCTCTGGCATCCTTTTGGCTAGGATCTTGGCCAGTATTTTGGCATCCGCGTTCAGAAGTGAGATTGGTCTGTATGACCCACATTCCATTGGGTCTTTGACACTCATGTACACATTGATAGAAGATAAACAAAGTATACATACAGGCGCTGACACACAAATACACAGATCAGTACTCATTGGCACATGAACACACACAATGGCATTTTTACATACATCTGGACAGACAAAATAAGCAAAACATGAGATCCTCATCCACACAGACACAAATGCTAAAGAACAAACACAAATATCAGGCAAGGGGCGGCATGGTGGCGCAGTGGTTAGCACTGCTGCCTCACGGCGCCGAGGACCTGGGTTCTATCTTGGCCCTGGGTGACTGTCCGTGTCCGTGGGTTTGACCTCCACAATGCAAAGATGTACAGGGTAGGTGGATTGGCCACGCTAACTTGCCCCTAAATTGGAAAAAGAAAGTTACAGAGATCGGTTGTTGAGCGTCACGAACTCTACAGTAGCTATGCAATGAAAAATATATTAGAGAATGAATGATCAGATAAAGAAAATTAAATGAGAATATTAACAATATATCCTGGATTAATAAACAATCTGATTATATTTATTGGATTCTATCCTCATAGATACCACAGACCACACCTGGACTGAAGGCGATGAGGATGATAACGGGAACATCTGGACAACCGCTTCCACATTCATTACCCTGTTCGTCCTGAGCATTTCCTACAGCGCTGCAGTCACTCTGGTGAAGGTGAGAAGATTCAATCCACTAACACATCAAACTGACAGAAGCCGTTTAAAGATCGCTAAATGTTTGATTGATTAAAAACTCTGACATCAATGTCCCCGATCATAAATATCTGCTTTATTATTTTCTCTCTCTTTTACAGATCGAGTGATCAGTTGACTTTCGGACGCTGTAGATTTTCCTCAGCTGTTTATTATGATCTGTGTGTGACAGAAATACAATATCTCCTCTTGGTGACTCTCACAGTAAAATTCTCTCAGTTTATTATTCTGCATCTGTAACTGAGACAATCATGGACAATATTTCTGTTTTCAGTTTGAAATGTGCGCGATGATTTTGGCTGTAATGTAGTTGTAGCTAATAATTTCTTTCAATGTCATGTCTAAATAAGTATCTTATCTCGTTCCTTATGTAACTGTTGCCTTCCCTTTATGTTGAGCTCCTGTTCTCTCTTTCCTGTGTCTGTTACAGTTGTACATACATTTGGCAGCTCAGAGGGCATGTGTTCTGTTCTCACTGTGACCCTCAATTGTTATGTTCCCTTTTGTTAACTTCAAAATAAACTTTTGTGTAATATTTTCTCTGAAATTTTAATAAATATTGAATGAAAAATGAAGAAAATAAAACTAATCTCAACTCCTTTCTCTAAGGTGCATCGGCACTGATCCTTTCCCCCGATTATACAGTTGTCTCCCCTTTCCCAGACAGATATTTCTCACCAGTCCTGTCTGGGATGTGTCTGAACGCAAGGCCCCTCAGTGAAAGAGCCAAGCGGCCCATCCGGGTAAAGCCAACTTCACCTCTGCCTATTTATGGTAAACTGCAGCGATAGAATGCCAGCTGAAGAATTCCACTGATTCACTACCCTCTGATGGAAGAAATGTCTCCTCATCTCTGTCCTAAATTTGAGACCCCTTACTCTTAGATTATACCCTTTGGTCCCAGACTCTCCCACAAGAGGAAACAAGGTGATTTTTCAGGCTGTGTAACTGGTTAAAGCTCTTTCCACAGTCAGTTCACTGGAACACTCACACTGGGGTGTGTGTGGGTCTCGGGCTTTTCCAGTCACACTGATGTTTGAAATCTCTTCCCTCAGTCAGAACAGACAAACACATTGACAGTTTGTGATATTTAGATCCTAATGAATTGAGTGACTGTCAGATCTCGATGTTATATTTGGTTCCACTTGCCCAGCTGCCAATCCTCCCGTTCTAATGCCTGAAAAAGAAGGTTACAAAAATGATCACTGTAAGAATAGGATAGAAATTCACAACAGATCATTCTAGTTTCTATCAAACCTTCTTTCCTCTCTTGCTTTCCCCAAGCATGTGGTCCAGTCAAAATAAAAGACCAAAATCAGCCAGAAGCCCCAACAAAAGTGTAGGGAACCTTCCGAACTGAACCAGAATATTGTTCCCAGTGTCTCTGAAACACTCTGTCCGCTGAGGTAGCCACTGGTTGCGGAAGGCATCAAGCGTTCCGGTGGATACCGCATGCTGCCTCTGTAGGGCCACTGGGAATAGACAAGACCACGGAACTGAAGTCGGCAGCCAGAGTAACAACCCCCCCCCCCCCCCCCCCCCACCGCTCCAAGGTCCTCATCCAGCTACAATGTATTGTTTTAATAAGACCCAAGAGTAGATTCAGTTTGTCACGTTCAGCACAAGGATACTAGATGTGATAGACTAAGATCCACAAACTCTGCCAAGATGGCTGCAACTTAACAGGTTATTATGGACAATAAACTGTGGGTAATATTCGATTCTGTGACCAATATTTATTTAAACATGGACCTGAATAAGGAAACGTTGCAGCCACCTGTGAAGTTTAAATGTCTCCTTGTGTCAGGATGAACAAGCATTTGAGGAATATGAAATCTCAGGACTGTTGATCTCCAAGTGCCGTATTGAACACAGGAGAATGAGCTCGAATTGGGACAGAGATACGCATGAGTGAGCATCGTAAACTGCTATTGTATCGGGGTGTTCTGGGTCTCAGAGTTTTAACCCTACAGTTAATTGTCAGGGATGAAGTATAATAAACACTAACCAAAGCAAATGTGTGTGTGAGAAGCATCTGAAGCACCAGGAACCAGCTGGACCAGCAGAGCTGAATGTCTCCCAGTGCAGCCACAGGACTGAACTTATTCCAGCTTCCAAGTCCATCTGAGAATCAATCTCCTGGCTATTCATCTACAAGAAGCTTCAGAGCCTCATGAGAATTATTTGTTTCTAAAAATGCTTCACTCCAACTAAAGGATCAGCTAAACAAGAAGACAACAGGCCTGCAGCGATATAAAGATTGCAGTCTACATTCATTTTCATCATTATAGCTTCAACTTGACCTTTACCTAATTCCTGTGTATGTGTCAGTGAGTATGAAAGAGACGAGAGACTGAGATGTTCAAATATCCAGGGAAAGGGTGTGATAATAAATAACCTTCCATCCGTTAAAAATCACCATTAAGCTTGCGGCTGGAATGTATTTTAAATAAAGAAAAAACACTGAGGGTAAGAAAATATCACGCAAACATCCTGATAATGAACTGAAAATGACCACGAAATGTAATCAACCTTTGAAAACCCCCCTTCAGGTAGCTATATAGAAGCTGCAGCCTCTCACACTGAATGTCTACGTAATCCAGAGGCACCTCCAGCCTGCAAACATCAGCTTCAGCCAGGGGGTGGGTGAAACATTTAAACAACCTGTTACAATTTTATCGTGGGGCACTAGGACCCGGCTGGGAACAGAAACCTTCAGGTCCCGCCCACCAGGTGTTGCGTCACCAAGACACCAGCGCATGCGCTCTGCTTCCCCAAGATGGCGGCTGTGAAGCAGGGCCTGGTCCCGGGAGAGAGAGCTGACCGGCGGTGATGTGACCTGAGGATCACCACACCTCAGGCAAGGGGCCAGGTTGGGAAGGCGGTGCCTTCAGGAATAACTGGGAAGGTGATGTTTGGTCAGTTGCTGCAGTCTGTGTAGTGAAGGTGCTGTCACAGTGGTGTGAGGTAAGGAAGTACAGGATTATCACCCAGCAATGATGAATTAAGGGGAATGTAAATCCAGCTCAGGCTGCTTTCAGATTGGAAAGGGAGCTAAAGTGAGTCCTTAGAGCTGGTGAATGTTCTGGTTTTGGCAGTTTCTCTATAAAGTCATTCCCTCCCTCCCTATACCACCTCTATCTTTAGAGTCGTAGAATTTTACAGCACGGAAAGAGGGCCTTTGGCCCATTCATTATAATCTTTATTAGTCTCACAAGGAGGCTTACATTAACACTGCAATGAAGTTACTGTGAAAATCCCCTAGTCGCCACATTCCGGCACCTGTTTAGGTAGACAGAGGGAGAATTCAGAATGTCCAATTCACCTAACAAACACGTCTTTGTTTGGGACTTGTTGGAGGAAACCGGAACACCCGGAGGAAACCCACATAGACACAGGGAGAACATACAGACTCTGCACAGACAGTGACCCAAGCTGGGAATTGAACCGGGGTCCCTGACGCTGTGAAGCAACAGTGCTAGCCATTGTGCTACCATGGCGCCCAGCATGGCAGCCGGTCCTCAAAGACCCTAATGGGAGCCTTACCTCCACACCTTCTGACAGGCCAATGACTCAGATGTTCTTTCTCTGACCCTCGGTTCTCCAAATCCTCCAGTACCTCCGCCAGCCACTCGGCTGGTTTTCAAAGGATTGAATTTCGACGGAGGCATCTTGCTGAACGTTCAGGATTCTCTCCTCTGGTTCATCGAGACTTTTTTTTCTATTTTAAAAATAAATTTAGAGTGCCCAATTCATTTTGTCCAATTAAGGGGCAATTTAGCATGGCCAATCCACCTAACCTGCATGTCCTCGGACTGTGGGAGGAAACCGGAGGAAACCCGCGCAGACATGGGGACCTGTGTAGACTCCGCACAGACAGTGACCCAAGCCGGGAATCAAACCTGGGACCCTAGAATTGTGAAGCAACAGTGCTAACCACTGTGCTACTCAACTGCGATACACCAGAATGAGAATGGAGGGAGAGTGTGTGGGATGGAGATTTACAGCTTTCAGGGAATAAGGGAGAGGAAAAAATGTCACATAGAAACTAGAATTGTCTGTTCTGAGTTTCTATCCTGTACTGACAGTGATGAATTTTGTAAATTGTTTTTACAGGATATTAGATGAGGAAGAATTACAGACAGAAATCTCAATCGTCACGTCTCAATCTGACAGTTACTCGATTCCTTGGAACCTGAATATCTCCAACCTTTGAATCTAGAAGGTGAAACCTTTTTCCGAACTGTCAGCTAAAGATTTCAACCATCAGTGTGACTGGAAAAGCACCAAGACCCACACAACAGACACCCGAGTGAAAGTGTTCCTGTGAACTGACTGTGGAAAGAGCTTTAACCAGTTACACAGCCTGAAAAACATAACAACATTCACAGCTGGGAGAGACCATACTCGTGTTGTATCTGCGGACAAGGCTTCAACTGATTGTACAACCTGGAGACACACAACATGGAGAAACCATGGAAATGTGAGGACTGTGGGAAGGGATTTAGATTCCCATCTAAGCTGGAGATTCATCGACGCAGTCACACTGGGGACAGGCCGTTCACCTGCTCCAAGTGCGGGAAGGGATTCACTCAGTTATTCAATCTGCAGACACACCAGCGAGTTCACACAGGGGAGAGGCCATTCACCTGCTCTCAGTGTGAGAAGCGATTCAGTGATTCAACCACCTTGCAGATACATCAGCGAGTTCACACTGGGGAGAAACCATTCACCTGCTCTCAGTGTTTGAAGGGATTCACTCGGCTATCCACCCTGCAGTCACACCAGCGAGTTCACACTGGGGAGAGGCCATTCACCTGCTCTCAGTGTGGGAAAGGATTTGCACACTTATCCACCCTGCGGGGACACAAACGTGTTCACACTGGGGAAAGGCCATTCACCTGCTTTCAGTGTGGGAAGGGATTTATTGATTCATCCACCCTGCGGAAACATCAGCGAATTCACACTGGGGAGAGGCCATTCACCTGCTCTCCGTGTGGGAAGGGATTCACTCGGTTATTCCATCTGCGGATTCACCAGCGAATTCACACTGGGGAGAGGCCACTCACCTGCTCTCAGTGTGGCAGAGGATTTACTCAGTTATCCAACCTGCAGACACACCAGCGAGTTCACACTGGGGAGACGCCATTCACCTGCTCTCGTTGTGGGAAAGTATTTACTCAATTATCCAACCTGAGGAGACATCAGCGAGTTCATACAGGGGAGACGCCGTCCACTTCTCAACATGAGACGGGATTACATGTTTCATTGGACCTTCTGTGACACCAACAATTTCACAAATGATTACAGGGGTTGGATTCTGCTGTTATTGTTTCTACTCTACACCCAGGGCTGCATTTTGTTCATTCTGACAGGTGGTCAGTGGGGATGGTCGGAGGGTTTCTTTCTGCTGGACTGGCCAGTCTCACCACTTTGCCTCCAGTGGGCTGATGCTCTTTGAGCCTTGTTGCTAATACCTGGCTTCAAATTGCACAAGGATCACAAGGGTGGAAGGGTGTTTGCAAGTGTGAAGATATGTTCTTTCCATTTCTGTTTCAAACCCTCCAAAGCGTGCCACGTTGCCATGGAGATGGGCCCTGGTGGTTGCATGGTTCTTTTGTTTATCTGGGTGTTCCCAGTGGCGTGCAGAGGGGGGGGCCGACGGTGCGCTGGCCCCGGGCATCGATTGGATGGGGGCAGCAGCGTGAAGAGAACGGAGCACGCACCGCGGTCGGCCAGAGTGCGCCTGCGCGCCTGGTGAACAAAAAGGGCGCGAAATCTCCCGAATCAACGGCAATCAATGCCACCATGGGTGAGTTTTATTTATTCTTTATCTTTATCTTTTGATCCATTTTTAAACTCTTCTCTGCACCCTCTCTATAGTTGTCAATTTACTAAACTGTCGTGCCCAGAATTTGACATTTGGGCCAGGGGCACCCATTTGGGACAGAACCAGTATTTTATGAAGATTCATCATGGCCTCTTAACTTTTGCCCTCTTACCCTTTATACTTAAAGCCCAGGGTCCTATAAATGGGAGATTCTCAGAGACAGGGGCAGCACGGTAGCATGGCGGTTAGCATAAATGCTTCACAGCTCCAGGGTCCCAGGTTCGGTTCCCGGCTGGGTCACTGTCTGTGCGGAGTCTGCACGTCCTCCCCGTGTGTGCGTGGGTTTCCTCCGGGTGCTCCGGTTTCCTCCCACAGTCCAAAGATGTGCGGGTTAGGTGGATTGGCCATGCTAAATTGCCCGTAGTGTCCTAAAAAAGTAAGGTTAAGGGGGGGGGGGGGGGGGGGGGGGGGCTGTTGGGTTACGGGTATAGGGTGGATACGTGGGTTTGAGTAGGGTGATCATTGCTCGGCACAACATCGAGGGCTGAAGGGCCTGTTCTGTGCTGTACTGGTCTATGTTCTATGTTCTACTTGACTGCAAGCTGCTGGAGCTCGGATCTTGAACAGAGCTTTATATCTGGATTTGGGGACCCTTTCTGCACTGGCATAGTGCACAAACAGGCCCCACATGACCAGGGTTTTGTGAAGAAGAAGGGATCTGGAAATGTGTCGACTGTGAAAATTATATTTGTGGAAATTGGGTGAAGTAATGCCGTTGTTTGATGAGACTTGGTACTAAAGCTTTAGAGAAATGAAGATGGAATTTGATTTGAAGAAGTTCAACGTTTTGAAGGATATTGTGGCTGAAATGAATGTGATACGTGCTGAATGGGCTGACTGAGAAATGTGTGAGATATGTCTTTGTATCTGCTATGTGTAATTTATCGGTCATATTATTGCAATTTTCCTGTTAATTCATGTTTAATTTACGTTGATTTTGGTGTGATTGCTAATATAAAAGTGAAGTTTTGTATATTGGTCTTAGTTGGGTTGTTTGTAGTTTGTTTCCACAAGGGTCATAACAGTATTTCCATGACGTTGCTGCTCTTATTCTTCTCCATGGGGGTTGCAGAGGAGGGAGGCACAACTTTCGAGACATAACATCTCACCCATTGCTGCAAAGCAAAATGACTGAAGAAGAGAACAATATCCCTAGAATCCCAGCGCTAAGGGGAAATTGACTAACTCTTACAGCGCAATTTAACCTCAGGCAGCCGTCCTATACCTTAGAGATGACCTAGAGGCAGCTTGGGGCCTGTCGTGAAGGTGAGTGAGTGCCTTTAAATTTGCTTACTTTTCACCGGGAGCAGGGTTTGAGGGAATATCAGGTAAGCTCTTCGTTTCTTTTTCTTCTTGTTTTTTTTAAATCTAGAGGTGATGTCAGGGAAGGCAGTACAATGCTTCTCCTGCAGAATGTTTGAGGTGAGGGACGCCGTCAGTGTCCCTGCTGATTTCATCTGTGGGAAGTGCACCCAACTCCAGCTCCTCAAAAACCGTGTTAGGGACCTGGAGCTTGAACTGGATGAACTTCGGATCATTCGGGAGGCAGAGGGGGTCATAGATAGGAGCTTCAGGGAAGTAGTTACACCAAAGACTGGAGATAGATGGGTAACTGTAAGAGGGACTGGGAAGAAGCAGTCTGTGCAGGTACCCTAAGCCATGGGGTACGGGCCTCTGGCACGGAGTCTGTCCCTGTTGCTCAGAAGGGAAGGGGGGAAAGGAGTAGAACATTAGTAATTGGGGACTCAATAGTCAGGGGCACAGATAGGAGATTTTGTGGGAGCGAGAGAGACTCACGTTTGGTATGTTGCCTCCCAGGTGCAAGGGTACGTGATGTCTCGGATCGTGTTTTCCGGGTCCTTAAGGGGGAGGGGGAGCAGCCCCAAGTCGTAGTCCACATTGGCACTAACGACATAGGTAGGAAAGGGGACAAGCATGTCAGGCAGGCCTTTAGGGAGCTAGGATGGAAGCTCAGAGCGAGAACAAACAGAGTTGTTATCTCTGGGTTGTTGCCCGTGCCACGTGATAGTGAGATGAGGAATAGGGAGAGAGAGCAATTAAACACGTGGCTACAGGGATGATGCAGGCGGGAGGGATTCAGATTTCTGGATAACTGGGGCTCTTTCTGGGGAAGGTGGGACCTCTATAGACAGGATGGTCTACATCTGAACCTGAGGGGCACCAATATCCTGGGGGGAGATTTGTTAGTGCTCTTTGGGGGGGTTTAAACTAATTCAGCAGGGGCATGGGAACCTGGATTGTAGTTTTGGGGTACGGGAGATTGAGAGTATAGAGGTCAGGAGCACAGATTTGACTTCGCAGGAGGGTGCCAGTGTTCAGGTAGGTGGTTTGAAGTGTGTCTATTTCAATGCCAGGAGTATACAAAATAAGGTAGGGGAACTGGCAGCATGGGTTGGTACCTGGGACTTTGATGTTGTGGCCATTTCAGAGACATGGATAGAGCAGTGACAGGAATGGTTGTTGCAGGTTCCGGGGTTTAGGTGTTTTAGTAAGGTCAGAGAAGGGGGCAAAAGAGGGGGAGGTGTGGCGCTGCTTGTCAAGGACAGTATTACAGTGGCGGAAAGGATGCTAGATGGGGACTCTTCTTCCGAGGTAATATGGGCTGAGGTTAGAAACAGGAAAGGAGAGGTCACCCTGTTGGGAGTTTTCTATAGGCCACCTAATAGTTCTAGGGATGTAGAGGAAAGGATGGCGAAGATGATTCTGGAAAAGAGCGAAAGTAACAGGGTAGTTGTTATGGGAGACTTTAACTTTCCAAATATTGACTGGAAATGATATAGTTCGAGTACATTAGATGGGTCGTTCTTTGTACAATGTGTGCAGGAGGGTTTCCTGACACAATATGTTGACAGGCCAACAAGAGGCGAGGCCACATTGGATTTGGTTTTGGGTAATGAACCAGGCCAGGTGTTAGATCTGGAGGTAGGTGAGCACTTTGGAAACAGTGACCACAATTCAGTGACCTTTACGTTAGTGATGGAAAGGGATAAGTATACCCCGCAGGGCAAGAGTTATAGCTGGGGGAAGGGCAATTATGATGCCATTAGACATGACTTAGGATGTGTAGGTTGGAGAAGTAGGCTGCAAGGGTTGGGCACACTGGATATGTGGAGCTTGTTCAAGGAACAGCTATTGCATGTTCTTGATAAGTACGTACCAGTCAGGCAGGGAGGAAGGGGTTGAGCGAGGGAACCGTAGTTTACCAAAGAAGTGGAATCTCTTGTTAAGAGGAAGAAGGAGGCCTATGTGAAGATGAGGCGTGAAGTTTCAGTTGGGGCGCTTGATAGTTACAAGGAAGCGAGGAAGGATCTAAAGAGAGAGCTAAGACGAGCAAGGAGGGGACATGAGAAGTCTTTGGCAGGTAGGATCAAGGAAAACCCAAAAGCTTTCTATAGGTATGTCATGAATAAAAGAATGACTAGGGTAAGAGTAGGGCCAGTCAAGGACAGTGGTGGGAAGTTGTGTGTGGAGGCTGAGGAGATAAGCGAGATACTAAATGAATACTTTTCGTCAGTATTCACTCAGGAAAAAGATAATATTGTGGAGGAGAATGCTGAGACCCAGGCTATTAGAATAGATGGCATTGAGGTGCGTAGGGAAGAAGTGTTGGCAATTCTGGACAAGGTGAAAATAGATAAGTCCCCGGGGCCTGATGGGATTTATCCTAGGATTCTCTGGGAAGCCAGGGAAGAGATTGCTGAGCCTTTGGCTTTGATTTTTAGGTCATCATTGGCTACAGGAATAGTGCCAGAGGACTGGAGGATAGCAAATGTGGTCCCTTTGTTCAAGAAGGGGAGTAGAGATAACCCCGGTAACTATAGGCCAGTGAGCTTAACGTCTGTGGTGGGTAAAGTCTTGGAGCGGATTATAAAAGATACAATTTATAATCATCTAGATAGGAATAATATGATTAGGGATGGTCAGCATGGTTTTGTGAAGGGTAGGTCATGCCTCACAAACCTTATCGAGTTCTTTGAGAAGGTGACTGAACAGGTAGACGAGGGTAGAGCAGTTGATGTGGTGTATTGGATTTCAGTAAAGCGTTTGATAAGGTTCCCCACGGTCGGCTATTGCAGAAAATACAGAGGCTGGGGATTGAGGGTGATTTAGAGATGTGGATCAGAAATTGGCTAGTTGAAAGAAGACAGAGAGTGGTAATTGATGGGAAATGTTCAGAATGGAGTTCAGTTACGAGTGGCGTACCACAAGGATCTGTTCTGGGGCCGTTGCTGTTTGTCATTTTTATAAATGACCTAGAGGAGGGCGCAGAAGGATGGGTGAGTAAATTTGCAGACGACACTAAAGTCGGTGGAGTTGTAGACAGTGCGGAAGGATGTTGCAGGTTACAGAGGGACATAGATAAGCTGCAGAGCTGGGCTGAGAGGTGGCAAATGGAGTTTAATGTGGAGAAGTGTGAGGTGATTCACTTTGGAAAGAATAACAGGAATGCGGAATATTTGGCTAATGGTAAAATTCTTGGTAGTGTGGATGAGCAAAGGGCTCTCGGTGTCCATGTACATAGATCCCTGAAAGTTGCCACCCAGGTTGATAGGGTTGTGAAGAAGGCCTATGGTGTGTTGGCCTTTATTGGTAGAGGGATTGAGTTCCGGAGCCATGAGGTCATGTTGCAGTTGTACAAAACTCTAGTACGGCCGCATTTGGAGTATTGCGCACAGTTCTGGTCGCCTCATTATAGGAAGGACATGGAAGCTTTGGAACGGGTGCAGAGGAGATTTACCAGGATGTTGCCTGGTATGGAGGGAAAATCTTATGAGGAAAGGCTGATGGACTTGAGGTTGTTTTCGTTAGAGAGAAGAAGGTTAAGAGGTGACTTAATAGAGGCATACAAAATGATCAGAGCGTTAGATAGGGTGGACAGCGAGAGCCTTCTCCCGCGGATGGAGGTGGCTAGCACGAGGGGACATAGCCTTAAATTGAGGGGTAATAGATATAGGACAGAGGTCAGAGGTGGGTTTTTTACGCAAAGAGTGGTGAGGCCGTGGAATGCCCTACCTGCAACAGTAGTGAACTCGCCAACATTGAGGGCATTTAAAAGTTTATTGGATGAGGGCATAGTGTAGGTTAGATGGCCTTTAGTTTTTTTCCATGTCGGTGCAACATCGAGGGCCGAAGGGCCTGTACTGCGCTGTATCGTTCTATGTTCTAAAGATAAAGAGGTTAGTGAATAGCTCTAGAACGGGTGCAACTACGTTTTCTATAGGTTTTTTGGTGATATTTAATGAAATATTTACGTGGGGCTTTGGGGCATACAATCAAGATTTGCCCCGGGCATCACCAGACCTCTGCACGCCACTGGGTGTTCCTCACAGAAGGAAACTATCAGGTTATGAGGGGCAAGTTGTCTGAGGTGGACTGGGAAACTGATTGGTACAGGGAATACCTAATTTATCAGGGGTTGGTTAGCTCAGTTGGCTGGACAACTGGTTGGTGATGCAGAGCAAGGCCAACAGTGAGGATTCAACTCTTGTACTGGCTGGGTTTATTCATGAAGGCCCCGCCTTCTCAACCAGGCCCGTCGCTTGAGGTGTGCTGACCCTTGGGTTAAATTACCTCCAGTCAGCTCTCTGTCGAAGGGGAGAGCAGCCTGTGGTCCTCTGGGATTTTTGCAAGTTGTATTTCACATATATACAAATATATTTCAAAATATAGATTCCTTTAAGGATCAAACACCCAACAGGAAAAGTAATGTAACAGTGGCGAACAAGAAAAGTTAAAGATTCCATGAGAGCCATTAGAATTCAGCAAAGGAGGACCAAGAAACTGATGAGAGCAAACTGGTGAGAAACATAAAAACCGACTGGAAAAGCTTCTACATGAATGTGAAAAGGAAAAGATTAGCAAAGACCAATGTGGGTCCATTCCAGGCAGAGACAGGAGAGTTTATAATGGGGAGTAAGGAAATGGCAGAGAAAATAAACAATGTGTGAATGTCTTCACAGAGAAAGATACAGAAATTGTCCCCAAAACACCAGAGAACCAAGGGACTGGCAGAGATTAGTAGTGGTGAAAAAATAGCACTGGAAAAATTAATGGGGTTGGAAGTGAATAAATCCCCAAAAGCTGATGATCTACATCCCAGAGTGTTGAATGAGGTGGCTGTCGAGATCTCTGTTCCTCATTCTAAATTCTTCTGACTCTATCTGGAATGGACAAACCTTTGAGCCGAACATAAGAACTAGGAGCAGGATTAGGCCATCTGGCCCCTCGAGACTGCTCCGCCATTCAATGAGATCATGGCTGATCTTTTATGGACTGAGCTCAACTTTCCGGCCCGAACACCATAACCCTTAATCCCTTTATCCTTCAAAAAACTATCTATCTTTACCTTAAAAACATTTAATGAAGGAGCCTCTACTGCTTCACTGGGCAAGGAATTCTATAGATTCACAACTCTTTGGGTGAAGAGGTTTCTCCTAAACTCAGTCCTAAATCTACTTCCCCTTATTTTGAGGCTATGTCCCCTAGTTCTGCTTTCACCCGCCAGTGGAAACAACCTGCCCGCATCTATCCTATCTATTCCCTTCATAATTTTAAATGTTTCTATAAGATTCCCCCCTCATCCTTCTAAATTCCAACGAGTACAGTCCCAGTCTACTCAACCTCTCCTCATAATCCAACCCCTTCAGCTCTGGGATTAACGTAATGGATCTCCTCTGCACACCCTCCAGCACCAGTATGTCCTTTTTACGTAGCCACAGAAACTTTTACTCTCCATTTTTATGTATTTTGCTAGTTCACATTCTATTCTATTCTCCCTTTTTTTTCCTCGGTGTCTTGGTTGAAGAACTGAAGTAAATGAACCTCGGGAATGAATCATCACTTTGGACAGGTTCTGAGACAATTAAGTTTCAATTTATAAGGCAGAGTAACTATAATCGTGGAGTGTATTTCTAGATTGTGAAAAAGGGCAAAGTTCTAGTTTATAGTTTAATGTGTAGGGTTCTGACTGAAAGTAGCTTCTAGTTTGTTTGTTTGTTGTATTAAAACTCATAAAACCTGAAGTCCTGTCGTGTGATCCTTCAATTTGTTGACTGGGAGTTTGATTTTTTCTAAGACGTTGCTGACCTTTATGGGAGAGGGTGACCGGTACTGATAGTGACGTGACCCCAGGGTTCAGTGCCCCCGTGTCCAAAGCGGGGAGTCACGGGGACAGGGTACAGAGGAGCTGAAGGGAACTATTTGGGTCCAGAACATTGTGAACATCCTGTTACTCTGATTGTCTTTGATCCTCAAGTAATTTTCCGTCAGTTTTTTTAACCATGTTCTATTTCATCAATAAACTTTTAAACTGAAAATATTTGAATTTGTTGGACTTTTCCTGATTAAATTTGTTCACTTTCGGGAAAGTGGTTGACAGGCTCTTTAACAGAAAGTGAGTCCGTCTAAGGAAATTGGCAAAGGAGCCAGAGGGGTAGAGGAGATTTGAATTTTCTTTTGACACAGTGTTTGAAAATGGGGTTCAGGGAATCAATCGTGATTGACTAATTTAGCAAGATGTTTGAGGAAGTAACAGGTAGAACCTGTAGATGTGCTTTATCTGGATTTCCAGAAGGTATGCTGTACCTGTCCTGGGACTGTTTGATGGGGACAGTGCAGAGGACCATTTACATTGTACCCAACCTTGTGCTATACCGATCATGGGAGTGTTTGATGGGGACATCATCGAGGGAGATTTACTCTTTAACACCATTTTGTATCAGCCTTGGGAGTGTTTCATGGGGCAACGTAGAGGGAGCTGTGCTGGAACTGATTGGAGAATGGTTCAAGCTGGCACTTGGTACTCAGATTCTCCAGTACAGACACCCTTCACTTTAAAAATAACATTTCATTCAGAGATAAGAGAAACCATCACCGGTCCCCCCACTGTCCCCCCTCACCCCCCCCCCCCCTCTCCTCCCCCCCCCCCCCCCCCCCCCCCTCCCCCACCCCCCTTGCAGGCCCAGAGGGACAGTGAGAATCCTGAACATTGTTGTAGTCTGCTTGATATTTCATGTGTCTTTTTCTGTTCCATAGAATCTCTACAATGCAGAAGGAGGCCATTCAGCCCATCGGGTCTGCACTGACCCTCCAATATGGCACCCCACTCAGGACCACTCCTCCACCCTATCCCCAGAACCCCACCTAACCTTTGGACACTCAGGGGAAGTCTCTTATTATGGACAATCCACCTAACCTGTGCATCTTTGGACTGAGGGAGGAAATTGGAGCACCCGGAAGGAACCCACGCAGACACGGGAAGGAAGTGCAAACCCTACAGAGTCACCCGAGGCCGGAATCAACCCCCCTCCCTCTGATCTCCAGTCAGCCTCTGTTTGAATGAACAGAATCCCAGTTTCTCTAATCTGTCCTGGTAACTAAATCCTCTCTTCCCTGGGATCATCTCAGTGAATCTCTTCTATACCCTCTCCATGGCCTTGACATGTTTCCTGGTGTAATATCCCCAAAACCTGATCTAATATTCCAACTGCAGCCTAACCAATGATTTGTCCAGGTTTACATGACCTCTGTCCTTTTGTACTCTACACCCAGAATTATAAAACCTTGGATCCCATGTGTATTTGAAACACTTTATCAACTTGTCCTCCCACATTTAAACATTTGTGTATCTGAACTCTTTTTAGGGTTTTGGAGACATTAACATAACGTGGCTGAAATACATTGACATCTAATGTCTGATATAATGTGTGTTATGGGAGAGAGAAGTTTCGTCTGAGTTAGAAACTCAAACAGGTGCTTCATTGCAGACGGGTCACCATGGAAACGCTGATAAGACATTCCTTCACTGCAGACAGGTCACCGTGGAAACGCTGATCAGACATTCCTAACCTGCAGACAGGTCACCATGGAAACGCTGATTAGACATTCCTTCACTGCAGACAGGTCACCATGGAAACGTTGATAAGACATTCCATTCCACAGAATCCACTCATGGGAAACTGTAATCGGATTGGGGAGGGGACAGAGTTTGTCTGTTATTAACCTCAACATAAACTTAAACCAGAGTGAATAATGGAACAGATTAAATTCTAATGTGTGATGTTTATAGCTACAGTAATGGAATTATCAGAAATAATAGAATTAACAGGCAGGGTAGTTTAGGGAAAATGAAGAAATAACTGAAGAAACGTAACTGCTGGGAACCAAGAATGTGTCCTTGTAAATCACAGATTAGAGATATTCCTGCTGTCTTTCCTCCATGAACTGTGTTCTGTACTGGCCACCAAACCTCAGGAAAGATATACTGCACTTGGAAACGGTTCAGTACAGATTGACCATGATGAAGTGAGGCTGGAGAACTGAGTGAATCTCTTCCCACACACGGAGAACATTAATGGTCACTCCTCAGTGTAAACATGTTGATGAATCTCCAGCTCTGATTAAATCTATTCCACAGTACCCAGATTTCCAAGGTTTCTTCCAGTGTGACTACATATTGTTCGAAAGGTCAGACCATCGGCTAAAACGTCATCCACATTCCAAACACGGGAACTGTTTCTCCCACATTGAACAGGGTCTTTGAACAAAGAACAATACAACACAGGAACAGGCCCTTCGGCCCTCCAAACCTGTACCGGTCATGATACCAATCGTTGGCAAAACGTTCAGCACTTCCTTGTGCCGTATCCCTAACCCCATCCTATCCATGTGTTTGTCAAGATGCCTTTTGAACGCCGTTAATGTATCTGCTTCTACAACCTCGCCTGGGAATGCGTTCCAGGCACTCACCACCCTCTGCGTAAACAAACCTGCCTCGCACATCTCCTCTAAACTTTGCCCCAGAGACCTTAAACCTATGCCCCCTGGTGACTGACCCCTCCACCCTGGGAAAGAGTGCCTGCCCATCCACTCTATCCATGCCCCTCATAATCTTGTCGACCTATTTCAGGTCACCCCTCAACCTCCGTCTTTCTAATGAAAACAGTCCGAGTCTATTCAGCCTCTCCACATAGCTAACGCCCTCCAGACGAGGCAACATCCTGGTAAACCTCATCTGCACCTCTCCAAAGCCTCCACATTCTTCTGGTACTCTGGCAACCAGAATTGTGGACAATACTCCAAGTGTGGCCTTAACAAGGTTCTATGCAACTGCAGCATGACTTGCCAGTTTTTATACTTGATGCCCTGTCCAATGAAGGCAAGCAATCCGTCTGCTTTCTTGAGTAACTTGTCCATTTGTGCTGCCAACTTCAAAGATCTGTGCACATGCACACACAGCTCTCTCTGACTTTCTATATTCCTCGGAGTTTTGACATTTGACAGGGGCCTCACGGTAGCATGGTGGTTAGCATCAATGCTTCACAGCTCCAGGGTCCCAGGTTCGATTCCCGGCTGGGTCACTGTCTGTGTGGAGTCTGCACTTCCTCCCCGTGTGTGCGTGGGTTTCCTCCGGGTGCTCCGGTTTCCTCCCACAGTCCAAAGATGTGCGGGTTAGGTGGATTGGCCATGCTAAATTGCCCGTAGTGTAAGGTTAATGGGGGGATTGTTGGGTTACGGGTATACGGGTTACGTGGGTTTAAGTAGGGTGATCATTGCTCGGCACAACATCGAGGGCCGAAGGGCCTGTTCTGTGCTGTACTGTTCTATGTTCTATTTACAGTATATTTCCCTTCATAATATTATAATATTCTCTTTAACCAGTAATGCTACTCCCCCACCCCTTTAACATCCCTCTCTATCTTTCCTGAAGCATCTGTATCCTCCAACATTCAGCTGCCAATCCGGCCCTTCATTTAAACATGTCTCTGTGATAGCCACAACATCGTAATTCCAAGTTCTAATAAGTGCTCAAAGTTCATCTGCCTCCCCGCTATACTTCTGGCGTTGAAACAAATACTCTTCAAACCACTGTGTTTGAGCTGACAGGGTGATGTGGTTCTCTTATTTTTGTTCTCCAATTCCCCTTCAGTTATTAGACCTTCTGCGCACTGGTTCCCACCCCCATACTAGTTTAAATCCTCCCGAATGGCTCGAGCAAACCTCGCAGCCAGGATATTGGTGCCACTCCAGTTTAGATGCAACACGTCCTTTTTGTACAGGTTCTACCTGTCCCGGAAGATATCCCTGTGGCTGTTCACCCTCCCCCTTCAGGATGTCCTGTGTTCGTTCAGAGACATCCTGGACCCTGGCACCAGGGAGGCAACATACAATTCTGGAGTCTCTTTCCTGTCCACAGAAGCACCTATTTGTGCCCCTTCCTATTGAGTCCCCTATAACTATCGCTCTCCTGCACTTTGCCCTCCCCTGCTAAGCAGCAGAGCCAGTTGTGGTGCCACTGTTCAGGCTGCTGTTGTTGGTTTCCCCACTGGGCTATCCCTCCAAACAGTATCCAAAACGGTATACCTGTTAGAGAGGGGGACAGCCATAGGGGATTCCTGCACTGCCTGCCTGCCCTTCCTAGCAGTCACCCATCTGTCTGATAATAACTGGAACCAGTTACAAAGCTTGACATCACACCATTCACAGCAGAGAGACACCATGCACGTGTCCTGTGTGGATGAGGCTTCAACTGCTCATCCAACATGGAGAGACACAGGACACAGGCATCATGGAGAACATGTGGAAATATGAGGACTGTGCGAAACAGTTCAAATGTTCATCTCAGGCACCAATATCCTGAGAGTAGGGCTGATCAGGGATAGTGGACGGAACTCATTCTACGAGTGTGAGGAGATGGGAGAGGCCCTAAATGAATATGTTGCTTCAGTATTCACGAGAGAGAGGGACCTTGTTGCTCATGAGAGCAGTGTGAACCAGGTTGATAGACTCGAACAGGTTGACATTAAGGAGGATGTGCTGGAAATTTTGAAAAGCATCAAGATAGATAAGTCCCCTGGGCCTGACGGGATATACCCAAGGTTACTACAGGAAGTGAGGGAGGAGATTGCTGCGCCATTGGCGATGATCGTTGTGTCCTTGCTCTCCACTGGAGTAGTACCAGATGTTTGGAGGGAGGCAAATATTGTTTCCTTGTTCAAGAAAGGGAATAGGGAAATCCCTGGGAATTACAGACCCATCAGTCTTACGCCTGTGGTGAGCAAATTATTGGAAAGGATTGTGATAGATAGGATTTATGATTACTTAGAAAACAATAGTTTGATTAAAGATAGTCAGTCATGCCTCACAAGCCTCATTGAATTCTTTGAGGATGTGACGAGACACATTGATGAAGGTTGGGCAGTGGATGTGATGTATATGGATTTCAGTAAGACATTTGATAAGGTTCCCCACGGTAGGCTCATTCAGAAAGTTAGGGGGCATGAGATACAGGGAAATCTGGCTGTCTGGATACAGAATTGGCTGGCCAATAGAATACAGCGGGTAGTGGATGGAAAGTATTCTGCCTGGTGGTCGATGACCAGTGGTGTCTTGCAGGGGTCTGTTCTTGGACCTCTGCCCTTTATTGTTTTTAATAAATGACTTGGATGAGGAAGTGGAAGGTGGGTTAGTACGTTTGCCGATGACACAAAGGTTGGGGGAGTTGTAGATAGTGTTGGGGGCTGATGCAGGTTACAACAGGACATTGACAGGATGCAGAGCTGGGCTGAGAAGTGGCAGATGGAGTTCAACCTAGATAAATGTGAAATGATTCATTTTGGAAGGTCGAATTTGAATGCTGAATACAGGGTTAAAAGGCAGGATTCTTGGAAGTGTGGAGGAACAGAGGGATCTTGGGGTCCACATACACAGATCCCTCAAAGTTGCCACCCAGGTTGATAGGGTTGTTAAGAAGGCATATAGTGTGTTGGCTTTCATTAACAGGGGGATTGAGTTTAAGAGCCACGATGTTTTGCTGCAGCTTTATTAAACCCTTGTTAGACACACTTGGAATATTGTGTCAGTTCTGGTAGCCTCATTATAGGAAGGATGTGGATACTTTGGAGAGGGTAGAGAGGAGATTTACCAGGATGCTGCCTGAACTGGAGGGCATGTCTTATGAAGAAAGGTTGAGGGAGCGAGGGCTTTTCTCACTGGAGTGAAGAAGGAAGAGAGGTGACTTGAGAGAGGTGTACAAGGTGATGAGAGGCATGGATAGAGTGGATAGCCAGAGACCTTTCCCCAGGGCGAAAATGGCTATCAAGCGGTGACATAATTTTAAGGTGATTGGAGGAAGGTATGGGGGTGATGTCAGAGGTAGGTTCTTTACACCGAGAGTTGTGGTTGCGTGGAATGCACTGCCAGCAGAGGTGGTGGAGTCAGAGTCATTCGGGACTTTGGGCATATGGACATCAGTAAATTAAAGGGGTGTAGGTTAGGTTGATCTTAGATTAGGAGAAATGGTTGGCACAATATCGTGGATGAAGGGCCTGTCCTGTGCTGTACCGTTCTATGTTCTAAACTCTTCCCAGTCATTATGGTCAATGCGTATTATATAAGTGGGGAGTGAACAGGAGTGGAGTAAATTCAGAGACAGGCAAAGCACCACTCACTTATTAGCCTTGACCAGAACACCAGGGGTGGTATTCTCCCCTACCCGGCAAGGCAGGGGGTCCCGGCGTACCAGAGTGGCCCCAACCACTCCGGCGTCGGGCCTCCCCAAAAGGTGCGGAATTCTCCACATCTTTAGGGGCTCAGCCCGCACCGGAGTGGCTCCTGCTCCGCCGGCAGGCACAAGCGGCTTTTGGCTCCCCGCCGGCCGCCGCGAACGGCCTTTCCGCCCTGACAGCCGGAGCGAACGGCTGGCCAAAAGGCCTTCGCCGGCCGGCATCAGGCCGCGTGTGCGCCGGAGCATCAGCGACTGCTGATGTCATCCTGGCGCATTTGCGGTAGGGGGGTGTCTTCCGCCTCCACCATGGTGGAGGCTGTGGCGGCGGCGGAAGAAAAAGAGTTCCCCCACAGCACTGGCCCGCCCGCCAATCGGTGGGCCCCGATCGCGGGCGAGGCCACCATGGGGGCACCCCCTGGGGTTCGACCGCCCCGCGTCCCCCTCCCCAGGCCCCCGTGCCCGCTTGCGCCACCTGCTACCGCCAGCATCAGAGGTGGTTCAAACTACGTCAGCGGGAGAGGCCTGTCAGCCCATCGCTGGCTGGAGAATCGCCGTGGGGGGCCCGCCGACTGGTGCGGTGTGATTCCACCCCCCCCCCCCCCCCCCCCCGGATTCCCAGGTGGCGGAGAGTTCCGCCCCAGCTTTTTCAGCATTGTTTCTCCAGAGTTATTAAAGCTCTCGAAGGAAGGAAGCACAGGTCCAGGTGCTGACGGAGATCCGGTGCATCCTCAGTCACCAATAGTAATTATTTTTATCAATTGATAACCAAGTTATTTTGTATTTAAAGTTTGGGGTGTCAATGGTGCGGCTATTACCCAACAATCACTGCGGCTGTGGTTGTGCTCCACAGGAGCCCAGTGCGCAGACGCAATGCTGGGCTGTCTCTGGAGCATGCGCAGTGTCACTTTGCATGGAGGTATGCGAGTGCGGGAGCGGCTGTTTGGGGCAGTGAGAGTCGGTGAGGCGGAGGGAGGAATGGAGCCGGGAGTCGGGGTGGGGAGGGAGTGAAGGCTTCATAAACACCCCCTGCTGCTCACAAGGCCGGAATAAGTCCCTGCAAGTCCCGTGTTTGCAGCTGCGGAGCTTTTATCGAATGTCAGGCCCAGTTCCACGGCCGCCATCTTTGATTAGCGGAGCTCAGGAGCCCCCCTGATGATGTAACCAATGCGGTGCTTCAGGATCCTGGTGAGACTTATTATTGGCCAGTCAGCCTGAGCCTGTGGCCGTTCTCACCATCTGGAACCGTCACAATGACCGGGTGATTGACGGCAGCTCTGGACTAATGGGAAGAGGAGGGGCGGGACTGGAGGATTGACCTGGAGCTGCTGGTCCTCCAACCAATCGGAGTGAATGAGGGGCGGTACAGACTCACTGAACCGAATGGCCTCCTTCTGCACTGAGGGGATTCTGTGATTCTACATTGGATCCAATGATGTGTTCACTCACACACTGCAGCCTGACTCTTGTTGGAGCAGACACGGTGTTTGTTACTCTCAAAGTGAGTAAATCCTTTGCTGTTTCTCCTCTGGACCCCATCTCCACTATTATTGTCTGATTGTCCCACTGAGACTCTCACTGTTATTATTGGACAATCAGCCAGTCAGCCTGAGCCTGCGCTGCTCTCACCATCTGTAACCGTCACAATGCCTGGGTGATTGACGGCACCTCTCGACCAATAGGAAGAGATGGGACAGGTCAGGAGGACCGAGTGAGGGCAGCTGGTCCTCCAACCAGTCGGAGTGAATGATGGGCGGGACCCGCTGTGATTGAAGCATGCGCAGTCTGGGTAATGGCGATGTTGAAGGGCGTCTTCATAGAATCATAGAATTTACAGTGCTGAAGGAGGCCATTCGGCCCATCGAGTCTGCACCAGCCCTTAGAAAGAGAACCCGACTCAAGGCCACGCCTCCACCCTAACCCCGTAACCCAGTAGCCTGGACACTAAGGGCAATTGATTATGACCAATCCACCTAAACTGCACATCTTTGGACTATGGGAGGGAACCGGAGCACCCGGATGAAATCCACGGAGACCCGGGGAGGACGTACAGACACCGCACAGACAGTGACCCAAGCCGGGAATCGAACTTGGAGCTGTGAAGCAACTGTGCTGTGGTGCTGCCCTAACTTTTAATACTAAGAATCAAAGAAAAATTAACTATATTATATTGGAGAAAGAAGGTTGGAAAGATCTCAATACAAACACAAAAATACAATTCAAATTCTTACTTTTCTTTTACCCCAGCAATATTCTGACAGAAACATAGGCCGGAATTCTCCGTTCACACCGCTACAGTGAATGAAGTTTTGGCTGTGTGTGAAATTCTCCGTTCTGCATCAATTCCAAAATCGGTGAGAGGCGTTTAACAATATGCAGGGAGCGAGAGATCGCGGGGGTGGGCGGAAACGTTGTGTAAAGCTGTTGTAAGCTGCAAACCTCAGAAAAGAGTTTCTGGGACCCAGTTTGTACTGAGCGGAGCTGCAGTTCATGTTCGGCTCGGGTTAACGGCCGCCATCTTTATTGGATGTGCATCAGGGCGCATGCACGTTTGTCATCTTTGTCGGGGCGTTGTTTCAATGAGTGGGAGGAGCTTGTTCCCCATTGTTCAGAATGGAGTCAACTTGTCTATCAAACTGGATTAGTCTTTGAGTCCCAATGTCTTATTGACGATGCAAAGCGATGGCAGAGATGGAAAGAATAGGAAGCCAATCCTGCTCTCCGGATTTCACTGTCTCATTGGATATCCTGTCCCATGTGTCCAAAGCTCTGTGGCTCTGTTCAGTCACATGAAGACCCAGGGTAGAAATTCACAACCCCAAGTAGATGTCACCGTCAAATCGAGGGACTGCTGATGACGAGGGTCAGTGTGCACCAGGGAGGGGCATGAGCGGTCATCTTGGACCTGGGAGCAGGCGGAGAGAATGTTGTGAATTTCTATCCTGGACTGACAGTGATTCATTTTAGAAACTCCTTTTACAGGGGATTAGTAGGGGAGGATTTACACACAGCAAACTCAAACCAGGAGAAACGTTTATCTTTCCTGAATTTCATTTCTGGACTGACAGTGATGCCTTTGTAAACTTCTTTCACAGGGGCTGAGAAAGGGATTCGCAGACAGGAAACTCACAACCAATCCTCACATCAAATTCGGGTTATCAGGATCTGGAGATTATCAACCTTTGTGTGTAAGCATTGCGTTCCATATTGTTATCACTCACTGTGTAAAATGTCTACCTCCTATCTCCCCTGTAGATCTTGTTCACAATCTTAAATCTGTGTCCCGTAATCCTTTTACAATCTACTGATGGGAATAGTTTTTAAAAATCTTTTGCTGGGTTTGCCGTTGTTGTTTCTGGTGCCTGGGTCGATGCCGGGTGGTCCGTCTGGTTTCATTCCTTTTTCATGTTTTTGTTGTGGTTGAATCAGCTTGGACCAGTCCATTTAGCATCCAGAACACAATTGAAGTCTCCTCCAAGAATCAATTAATCTGTATCCAGGTCTGGGATGGATTCCAACAATTTTTTTACAAATGTTTCTATGAGATCCCCTCATTAAAAAAAAGAGAAGCAGAATTAGGCCATTCAGCCCATCGAGTTTTGGAGTTTGCTCTGCCATTCGATCATGGCTGATATGTTTCTCATCCCCATTCATCGTGTATTGTAGCTCTCTTGAAATGAGTGCGAACATTGCATTTGCCTTTCTAACTGCTAACTTTCCTTTATGTGTTTTGGGATGTGGCTGTCGCTGGCTGAGCCGGCATTTGTTGCCCATCCCTAATTGCCCTGGAACTGAGTGGCTTGCTGGGCCATTTCAGAGGGGGACAGTTTGGGAGGATGTAAGGCTGAAGTGATTAAATGACAAAGGGGATAATGGTGCAAGACAAATCTGGGTGACAATGAGATAAGTAAATAAACTAATAGGACAAGAGAATAAAAGACAGGTCCAGGTGAGGTATAAATGGCAACAGCAGAACCATTACCAGCACCAACTGTCTAAAAATATCGGAGTGATGATTATAATCTGAAATTACTGAAATGAATGTTGTGTCTGGAAGGTCAGAAATTGACTGATCCAGGATGAGGTTTGTTCCTCGAGTTTCCTTTGAGCTTTATTGGAGCAGTGCAGGAGGCCGAGCGCAGAGTGGGACTGGTGCAGGGAATTGAAATAGTAAATGATCAGAAGCTCAGGATTATGTTTGCAGACTGAATGGTGATGTTCCACAGTCACCCAATCCAGATTTAATCTCCTCAGTGTAGGGAAGGCCAAATCATGAGCAGTGAATACACATCACTGGATAGCAAGAAGTACAAGTAAATCATTGTCACCTGGAAAGTGTGTTTTGCATCCTGGAATATGGGCAGGATGGTGATGAACTGGTGATTGTTGCGTCTGTTGTGTCTGCATGGAAATGGTTTACAGTGATGTTCATAATAACACAAGAAATGGAAGCGGGTGGAGACCATATGGATACTTTCCTGTATCTTGCCCAGTCCTTCCAGATCCATTTTATGATATGGATACATTAGCTCAACAATCCTGTGAACTAATTTAGTCTGGCCCAGTGTCACCGAGCTGAAATCCAGTCTTTCTCTGAACATTATTCTTAATGCCATAGCTGACAGGTTAAGAGTGAAAAAGTCAACTGTTTAGCAGTAAGGGGAAGAGGCAAGTTTGTAGATGCTCTGCAGTGTTACAGACTCGTTGGAACTGCTTATTCTGTCCCACCTTACATTCAGCTGACAGTAAAATGACTAAAATGCTGCAACAGACAGGCATTTGAGGACAACGGTGAGTTTGCTGCTCAGATTAGTTAAAGTCTCCATATTGTAAAATGGATCTCGAAGGACTGAAGAAGATGCAGGAAAAGATATTGAATTATGCCTGAACTGGCAGGTTATACCCAGCAAGAAAGATTGGACGGGGCATCACCTTTTCTCTGGAAAAGGGAACGAAGGATGACCTGATCCTGTAAGATTATGATGTGGACCTTCATTCACCTGAGGAAGGAGCAGTGCACTGAAAGCTACTGTTTGAAACAAACCTGTTGGACTTTAACCTGTTGTTGTAAGAGGTCTTACTGTAAGATTATGAAAAGGTTTGATATGATAGACAAGAGGAAGATGTTTCCACTGGATGAGAATAAATCTGAGTTGGTCATTAATTAATCTAATGTGCAGTTCAGGAGCAGTTCAGAGGGAGATCACTCACACACTTCACGTGTGCAAAGGGATTTCCTCAGTTTTCCCACTGGTTAACACTCCAACTTTAAAAGCCCGGACAATTTGATCCAATTTCAGCACATTGTTATTGGCGAGGAGTAGTTTAACTGTTCTGTCCAGGAAGACAAAAATCACTATTCACCCTAACCTGTTGAGGCCCCCAATGAATTCACATTGGATTGGATTGGATTTGTTTATTGTCACGTGTACCGAGGGACAGTGAAAAGTATTTTTCTGCAAGCAGCTCAGCAGATCATTCAGTACGTGGAAGAAAAGGGAATTAAACAGAATTCAAGAAAATACATGAGAATACATAATAGGGCAACACAAGATATACAATGTAACTACATAAGCATTGACATCGGTTGAAACATACAGGGTGTAGTGTTAATGAGGTCAGTCAATAAGAGGGTCATTTAGGAGTCTGGTGACAGTGGGGAAGAAGCTGTTTTTGAGTCTGTTCGTGCGTGTTCTCAGACATCTCACTGTCCGGCCCCACAAATGACCAGATTCATTAAGCTCAATTTTGCAACCTGTTTTTGTGGGTTCTCTCTCACTCCCTATTTTCTGTTTTCAATCAGTTTCACAGGGTGTTCAAAGGGGAGTCTTCAAAGTCCAGAAACTGAAATCAAGCATCACATCAGGATCTGACAGAGTCCTCAACTTATCATATCCTGAATATCAAGGGATTTTGAACATGGAAGGAAAAAGCATTGTTCACAGTGGGGAGAAACCGTACACGTGTTGTGTGTGTGGACGAGGATTCACTCGACCATCAAGCCTCACAAGCCACAAATGCAGTCACACTGAGGAGAAACCGTGGAAATGTGCGGACTGTGGGAAAGGATTCACTTCTCCATCCAAGCTGGATACTCATCGACGCAGTCACACTGGGGAGAGACCATTCACCTGCTCCAAGTGTGGGAAGGGATTCACTCAGTCATCCTCACTGTCCACACACCAGCGAGTTCACACCGGGGAGAGACCATTCACCTGCTCAGAGTGTGGGAAGGGATTTACTATTTCAGCCCATTTGCTGAGTCATCAGCGAGTTCACACTGATGAGAGACCGTTTCAGTGTCCAGACTGTGGGAAGTGCTATAAAAGTTCTGGAGAACTGATGCGCCATCAACGTGTTCACACTGACGAGAGACCGTTCAGGTGCTCTCACTGCGGGACTGGGTTCAGGCGATCATCTGACCTCACTGTACATCAGCGAATTCACACAGGGGTGAGGCCATTCGCCTGCGCCAAGTGTGGGAAGGGATTCACTCAGTCATCCGATCTGCAGAAGCACCAGCGAATTCACACTGGGGAGAGACCATTCACCTGCTCCAAATGTGGGAAGGGATTTACTACATCATCCATCTTGCTGGCACACCAGCGAGTTCACACAAACAAGAAAACTTTTAAATGTCCAGACTGTGTGAAGTGCTGTAAAAGTTCTGAGAAACTGATGTTCCATCAACGTGTTCACACTGACGAGAGACCGTTCAGGTGCTCTCACTGTGGGACTGGGTTCAGGCGAACATCTCAACTCGCTGCACACCAGCGAGTTCACACTGACAAGAGACCTTTCAAATGTCCAGACTGTGGAAAGTGCTTTAAAAGTTCTGGGGAACTGACCCGTCACCAACGTGTTCACACTGAGGAGAGACCATTCAGGTGCTCTCACTGTGGGACTGGGTTTGTGCGATCATCTCAACTCACTGTACATCAGCGAATTCACACTGGGGAGAGGCCGTTCCCCTGCTCCGAGTGTGGGAAGGGATTCACCACTTCATCCCACCTACTGAGACACCAATGTGGCCAGAAGTAACCACAGTGATTAGATTTTGCGATGTTCAGTTGGGTCTTTTTCTGCTGATAAATTCAAGCCCATTTACAGGGGCTAATATACTGGCTAAAAGTCAAATAAATTAGATTTGTGTGAAATATGCAGTGTGCTGAACCTTTTTAATATCTCTGACACAAGTCAGTCCCTTTTGAAGTTCTCTCGCTCTCCCCTGTCTCTTCCATCCTCACCTCCAACAAGAAGTGTGAGGAGCTTGTGGAGCGTCTTTGTGACTGAGATTAAGTCAATCCGATCAGCTGCCTCTGCTGCTTCCCTCCCTTCCAAGAACCTCTAATTTTCCTCATTGAGTGGTGAACCCTGAGGGTGAGGGGCCTGGATGGTGAGGAATTTGTTATCTGTGTCCAAGATGGTTTTTTTGGAACAATATGTGGATAGTCCGACTAGATAGGGGTCTATATTGGACCTAATACTAGGGAACGAGCCCGGCCATGTCATCAAAGTTGTAGTAGGCGAACATGTGGCGAACAGTGACCACAATTCCGTAAGCTTGGCATATTCATGGAAAAGGACGAGTGTTGTCCTCGGGTTAAGGTGCTAAATTGGGATAAGCCTAACTACAACCAGATTCGGCCGGATTTAGAGGCTGTTGTTTGGGAGAGGCTGTTTGAGGGGAAATCCACATTTGATCCACATCTCTTAAGCAGCAGTTAATGGGAGTGCAGGACAGGCATGTGCCGGTAAAAAGGAAGGACAGGAAAGGCAGGATTCGGGAACTATGGATGACCAGGGAAATTGAGAATCTGGTCAAAATGAAAAAGATGCATATGTGACGTAAAAGCAACTAAAAACAGATGAAGCACTTGTGGAATACAAGGAAAGTAGAAAATAGCTCAAGCTGGGAGTTAGGTGGGCAAAAAGGGGTCACAAAGTGTCCTTGGCAGATAGGATTAAGGAGGATCCCAAGGTATTTTATACGTATATTAGGAACAAAAGGGTAGCTGGAGAAAGAGTTGGTCCACTCCAGGACAAAGGAGGGAAATTATGGTGTAGAACCAAAGGAAGGAGGTGAAGTCCTTAATGAGTATTTTGCATCGGTATTCACAATGGAGAGGGACACGTTGATTGGTGGTGTCTCAGAGGGATGTGTAAAAACTTTTGTACAAGTAAGGTAAGGTAAGGTTTTTTTTTTGAGTTATCGGTTAGCTGAGGTCTGTATAAAAGACAGACAGAGAGCGCACACAGTAAGCGAGCACTTTTCCAGGAGACACATCCGGAGTGAGACTCATACAGAGTGAGAGATTTAAACTTGGTAATTTGGTGCAGTGATGTAAATCAGCAAAGGTAAGTGGAAAATCTAATTCTGCTGTTTTTCAGTTAAAAGTGCAGTGTGGAGCTTAGTGTCTGATTGGTTGAAGCTGCCCCCACCCTAATTGCTGAGAGGCAGTTATCTGTCAATCACCTGAGGCCTGTTGAGGCCTGTTTAGGGGCACATTGTATTATTCTCTTTGAAGGTAAGGGTTTTTTTTGAGTCATCGGTTAGCTGAGGTCTGTATAAAAGACAGACAGAGAGCGCACACAGTAAGCGAGCACTTTTCCAGGAGACACATCCGGAGTGAGATTCATACAGAGTGAGAGATTTAAACTTGGTAATTTGGTGCAGTGAGGTAATTCGGTGCAGAGTGTGAGGAGGTGCTTTTTAACCTTGGTAAGTGACTGGTAAGTAGTCTCTCTTTTTCTTTTCATTGTCTAATTTATTTATTTTTTATTTTGAAAATCTAGTTGTTTAAGTTTACCAGGGGTTTAAGACATGGCAGGAGATCCCAGACCCGTGTCATGCTCCTCGTGTGCGATGTGGGAGCTCAGGGACACGTCCACTGTCCCTGGCTCCTTCACGTGCAAGAAGTGTGTTCAGTTACAGCTCTTGTTCGACCGCTTGACAGCTCTGGAGCTGCGGATGGACTCACTTTGGAGCATCCGCGATGCTGAGGAGGTCGTGGATAGCACGTTTAGCGAGTTGGTCACACCGCAGGTGAAGGTTACTGAGGGAGATAGAAAATGGGTGACCAAAAGAAAGAGCAAGAGTAGGAAGGCAGTGCAGGTGTCCCCTGCGGTCATCTCCCTGCAAAACAGATATACCGCTTTGGATACTGTTGAGGAAGATGGCTCACCAGGGGAAGGCAGCAGCAGCAGGTTCATGGCACCGTGGCTGGCTCTGCTGCACAGCAGGGCAGGAAGAAAAATGGCAGGGCTATAGTGATAGGGGACTCGATCGTAAGGGGAATAGACAGGCGGTTCTGTGGACGCAATCGAGACTCCAGGATGGTATGTTGCCTCCCTGGTGCAAGGGTCAAGGATGTCTCGGAGCGGCTGCAGGACATTCTGGGGGGGGAGGGTGAACAGCCAGCTGTCGTGGTGCACATAGGCACCAACGATATAGGTAAAAAACGGGATGAGGTCCTACAAGCGGAATTCAGGGAGTTAGGAGTTAAACTAAAAAGTAGGACCTCAAAGGTAGTAATCTCAGGATTGCTACCAGTGCCACGAGCTAGTCAGAGTAGGAATGTCAGGATAGATAGGATGAATGCGTGGCTCGAGAGATGGTGCAAGAGGGAGGGATTCAAATTCCTGGGGCATTGGGATCGGTTCTGGGGGAGGTGGGACCAGTACAAACCGGACGGTCTGCACTTGGGCAGACTGGAACCGATGTCCTAGGGGGGGGTGTTTTCTAGAGCTGTTGGGGAGGGTTTAAACTAATGTGGCAGGGGGATGGGAACCAATGCTGGAAGTTGGAAGGTAGTAAAACAGGGACAGAAACAAAAGGAAGTAAGGGGAAAAGTGCAAGGCAGAGAAGGCAAAGTCAGAAATCCATAAGGGCAGTGACTGAGGGGAGCACAGTGAATAGGCCCAGTAATAACAAAAGGAATAAAACTGGAGATGTTAAGATTCAAAACAGAGGTAAAAAAACCAACATAAGTGTACTTTACCTGAATGCTCGTAGTATTCGGAATAAAGTAAATGAGTTGGTGGCACAAATCATCGTAAATGACTATGATTTAGTGGCCATTACTGAAACATGGTTAAAGGATGGTCACGACTGGGAGTTAAATATCCGAGGGTATCAAACTATTCGGAAGGACAGAGTGGATGGTAAGGGAGGTGGTGTTGCTCTGTTATTTAAGGATGACATCCGGGCAATAGTAAGGGATGACATTGGTGCTATGGAGGATAAGGTTGAATCCATTTGGGTGGAAATCAGGAATAGTAAGGCAAAAAAGTCACTGATAGGAGTAGTCTATCGGCCACCAAATAGTAACGATATGGTGGGGCAGGCAATAAACAAAGAAATAACTGATGCATGTAGAAATGGTACAGCAGTTATCATGGGGGATTTTAATCTACATGTCGATTGGTTTAACCAGGTCGGTCAAGGCAACCGTGAGGAGGAGTTTATAGAATGTATCCGCGATAGTTTCCTAAAACAGTATGTAATGGAACCTACGAGGGAACAAGCGGTCCTAGATCTTGTCCTGTGTAATGAGACAGGATTGATTCATGATCTCATAGTTAGGGATCCTCTCGGAAGGAGCGATCACAATATGGTGGAATTTAAAATACAGATGGAGGGTGAGAAAGTAAAATCAAATACTAGTGTTTTGTGTTTAAACAAAGGAGATTACAAGGGGATGAGAGAAGAACTAGCTAAGGTAGACTGGGAGCTAAGACTTTATGGTGGAACAGTTGAGGAACAGTGGAGAACCTTCCAAGCGATTTTTCACAGTGCTCAGCAAAGGTTTATACCAACAAAAAGAAAGGACGGAAGAAAGAGGGAAAATCGACCGTGGATATCTAAGGAAATAAGGGAGAGTATCAAATTGAAGGAAAAAGCATATAAAGTGGCAAAGATTGCTGGGAGATTAGAGGACTGGGAAATCTTTAGGGGGCAACAGAAAGCTACTAAAAAAGCTATAAAGAAGAGTAAGATAGAGTATGAGAGTAAACTTGCTCAGAATATAAAAACAGACAGTAAAAGTTTTTACAAATATATAAGACAAAAAAGAGTGGCTAAGGTAAATATTGGTCCTTTAGAGGATGAGAAGGGAGTTTTAATAATGGGAAATGAGGAAATGGCTGAGGAACTGAACAGGTTTTTTGGGTCGGTCTTCACAGTGGAAGACACAAATAACATGCCAGCGACTGATAGAAATGAGGCTATGACAGGTGAGGACCTTGAGAGGATTGTTATCATTAAGGAGGGAGTGATGGGCAAGCTAATGGGGCTAAAGGTAGACAAGTCTCCTGGCCCTGATGGAATGCATCCCAGAGTGCTAAAAGAGATGGCTAGGGAAATTGCAGATGCACTAGTGATAATTTACCGAAATTCACTAGACTCTGGGGTGGTCCCGGTGGATTGGAAATTAGCAAACGTGACGCCACTGTTTAAAAAAGGAGGTAGGCAGAAAGCAGGAAATTATAGGCCAGTGAGTTTAACTTCGGTAATAGGGAAGATGCTGGAATCTATCATCAAGGAAGAAATTGCGAGGCATCTGGATAGAAATTGTCCCATTGGGCAGACGCAGCATGGGTTCGTTAAAGGCAGGTCATGCCTAACTAATTTAGTGGAATTTTTTGAGGACATTACCAGTGCAGTAGATAACGGGGAGCCGATGGATGTGGTATATCTGGATTTCCAGAAAGCCTTTGACAAGGTGCCACACAAAAGGTTGCTGCATAAGATAAAGATGCATGGCATTAAGGGTAAAGTAGTAGCATGGATAGAGGATTGGTTAATTAATAGAAAGCAAAGAGTTGGGATAAATGGGTGTTTCTCTGGTTGGCAATCAGTAGCTAGTGGTGTCCCTCAGGGATCCGTGTTGGGCCCACAATTGTTCACAATTTACATTGATGATTTGGAGTTGGGGACCAAGGGCAATGTGTCCAAGTTTGCAGATGACACTAAGATGAGTGGTAAAGCGAAAAGTGCAGAGGATACTGGAAGTCTGCAGAGGGATTTGGATAGGTTAAGTGAATGGGCTCGGGTCTGGCAGATGGAATACAATGTTGACAAATGTGAGGTTATCCATTTTGGTAGGAATAACAGGAAACGGGATTATTATTTAAACGATAAAATATTAAAGCATGCCGCTGTTCAGAGAGACTTGGGTGTGCTAGTGCATGAGTCACAGAAGGTTGGTCTACAAGTGCAACAGGTGATTAAGAAGGCAAATGGAATTTTGTCCTTCATTGCTAGAGGGATGGAGTTTAAGACTAGGGAGGTTATGTTGCAATTGTATAAGGTGTTAGTGCGGCCACACCTGGAGTATTGTGTTCAGTTTTGGTCTCCTTACTTGAGAAAGGACGTACTGGCGCTTGAGGGTGTGCAGAGGAGATTCACTAGGTTAATCCCAGAGCTGAAGGGGTTGGATTATGAGGAGAGGTTGAGTAGACTGGGACTGTACTCGTTGGAATTTAGAAGGATGAGGGGGGATCTTATAGAAACATTTAAAATTATGAAGGTAATAGATAGGATAGATGCGGGCAGGTTGTTTCCACTGGCGGGTGACAGCAGAACTAGGGGGCATAGCCTCAAAATAAGGGGAAGTAGATTTAGGACTGAGTTTAGGAGGAACTTCTTCACCCAAAGGGTTGTGAATCTATGGAATTCCTTGCCCAGCGAAGCAGTTGAGGCTCCTTCATTACATGTTTTTAAGGTAAAGATAGATAGTTTTTTGAAGAATAAAGGGATTAAGGGTTATGGTGTTCGGGCCGGAAAGTGGAGCTGAGTCCACAAAAGATCAGCCATGATCTAATTGAATGGCGGAGCAGGCTCGAGGGGCCAGATGGCCTACTCCTGCTCCTAGTTCTTATGTTCTTATGTTAAGTCATTATTTCGAGGGAGGAAGTGTTTGTTAAAAAGCATTAAGGTAGACAAATCCCCATGGCCAGGTGGCATCTATCCCAGATTACTGAGGGAGAAAAGAGAGGAAATCGCTGGGCCTCTAACATAAATCTTTGTGTCCTTATTGGCCACAGGTGAGATCCCAGATGATTGGAGGATAGCCAATGTTGTACCGTTATTTAAGAAGGGTTGCAAGGATAATGCGGGTAATGATAGCCAGTGAGGTTGACGTCAGTGATAGTGAAATTGTTGGAAAAGATTCTCAGAGATAGGATCTATGCACATTTGGAAGTGAATGGTCTTATTAGTGACAGACAGCATGGTTTTGTGCAAGGGAGGTCATGTCTCACTTACTTGATTGAATTTTTTGAGGAGGTGACAAAATGATTGACGAGGGAAGGGCTGTGGATGTCCACATGAACTTTAGTAAAGCATTTGATAAGGTCCCTCATGGGAGGCTGGTGCAAAAGATTAGATCAAATGGGGTCAGGGGTGAACTAGCTGGATGGATCCAGAACTGGCTTGGCCATAGAAGACAGAGGGTAGCAGTGAAAGGGTGTTTTTCCAAATGGAGGTCTGTCACGAGTGGTGTTCTGCAGGGATCAGTTCTGGGACCTCTGCTCTTTGTAATATATATAAATGATTTAGTAAAAAACGTAGCGGGTCTGATTAGCAAGTTTGCGGATGGTACTAAGATTGCAGGAGTTGTGGATAGTGATGAAGATTGTCAGAGAATACAACAGGATATAGATGGGCTGCAAAATTGGCCGTGGAAATGGCAGATGGAATTTAACCCAGACAAATGCGAGGTGATGCATTTTGGTCGATCCAATTCAGGTGGGAGCTATAAAATAAATGGCAGAACCATCACGGGCATAGATACACAGAGAGATCTGGGTGTATAGGACCACAGATCCTTAAAAGTGACAGCACAGGTGGAAATGGTGGTAAAGAAAGCATATGACATGCTTGCCTTCATAGGATGGATATAGAATATAAAAGCTTGGAAATTATGTTACAGTTATATAGAACTCATCCACACACCGAACACGTGTATGGTTTCTCCCCGCTGTGAACGGTGCAATGTTTTTTCAGGCTGTGTAACTGGTTAAAGCTCTGTCCACAGTCAGTTCACTGGAACACTCTGACTCGAGGAGTCTGTGTCTCGGTGCTTTTCCAGTCACACTGATGTCTGAAATCTTTTCCCACAAACAGTACAGAGAAACATTTCTCCTTCCACATTCAAAGGCCGATGATATTCAGGTTCTAAAAAATTGAGTGACTGTCAGATTTCGATATTTGGTTTCAGTTTTCTGTCGGCCAATGCTCCACTTCCAATATCCTGTAAAAGGAGTTTATAAAAGCCATCACTGTCAGTCCAGGATAGAAATTCTGAACAGGCAATTCTAGTTTCTCTGGAACATTTGTTACTCTCTTGTTCCCCCAAAGCTGTAAATCCCCATCCTACACACTCTCCCTCCTCCCTGGGCTGAAATCCAAACCCATCTGCACCATTTCTTTCCTCCACTCCCAGTTTTCTCCGTCCCTCTCCTCTGCCTGGGTTCAGTTCTCCAGCTCCTGTCTGCCGACTGACAATAAAATCAATGGGTCTTATTGGGGGGTTCAGCTTCATACCCGCACTGCGCATGCTCCAATACAAAATGGCTGTGGAGTAATGGGTGGCAGCTCCGGACCAATAGGAAGCTGGTAATCAAGGTCTGGATTTTGCGTGGCAACCAGCCACCATCTTGGGACAGGAAGGCAAATGTTTCATTCAGAGATTGAGTGCTGGGGGTGGCCATCTTGGTATGGGTAGAGGGAGTGGGCGGGACTTCCTCCCGGGTCACCCGGTGGCTGCCGCCATCTTGTGGCGGGATTTTCTATCCGGGTCTTTAGTGAAGGACAATGAGCTGGAGCTGAGGTTGCAAAGTGTTCAGAGGAAGGTCTGAAATCAGATTTACAGCCAGATATCTGTAAGAACCACAAAGTTCACATTCATTATGTTTGTCAAATTAAACCACAATGCTGCAAACTCTCAGTTCTGAAGAAGAATCAGATTGCATTGGAAATGTTAACTCTCTTTCTCTCTCTTCACAGAAGCTGCCAAACCTGCTGAGGATTTCCACAACTTTCTGTTTTCACTTCACATTTCCAGCTTCTGCAGTGTTTTACTCAAACTTATTATGCTTTTCAAATTTTGTCACATAACCAGTTAAGAGTAAAATAATTGTCGCTATTTAAATGTCTAAATCAGTGAGATTTATTTGTCTGAGACTGTGCTGTTCAGGAGCAATGTCAGAAATCACTTCACAAAATATAGTGAAATCTGCAACTCTGTCAATAGAAAAAAATTTAAAGAGCTGAGATTGCGAGAAATTTGTGAGGCGAGAGTATTAATGGTTATAGAATCAATGGAGCTGGATGGCTTTACCAGAGTTCAGGCATCTGCAAACTGGTGCTCGGTGACTGAGGGCGGACTGATTCTGGTTTTATTTTAGAGGTGGTGTAGGTTTCCTGTCCTGTAGCAGCATGGTGGTACAGTGGTTAGCACTGCTGCCTCACTGCGCCAGGGATTTGGGTTTGATTTTAACCTTGGGTGACTGTATGGAGATGGTACAATTCCCCGCCGTGTCTGCGTGGGTTTCCTCTGGGTGCTCCGGTTTCTGCCCACAGTCGAATGATGTGCAGATTAGGGGGATTGGCCAAGCTAAATTATCCCTTAGGATGGTGTAGCAGGAATAGGGCAGGGGATTGGTAAGGGGATCTTTCGAAGAGTTGGTGCAGACACGATGGGCCAAATAGCCTCCTTTTGCACTCCAGGGATTCTATGATTTTATGAAGAATCTGAGTGGCACCATTCAAATCACTGGGTGGGATTCTCAGTGAACCAACAGCATTTGCTCAGAGAGAGGAAGGTTTATGTTACAGCTGATTAGAAGCAGCACAGATAGTCTGCAGACCCACACAGCCTGCAGACACACACAGCCTGCAGACACACGCAGCCTGCAGACACACACAGCCTGCAGACACACACAGCCTGCAGTCACACACAGGCTGCAGACACACACAGCCTGCAGACACACACAGCCTGCAGACACACACACAGTCTGCAGACACACACAGCCTGCAGACACACACAGTCTGCAGTCACACAGCCTGCAGACACACACAGCCTGCAGACACACACAGTCTGCAGAAACACACAGCCTGCAGACACACACAGCCTGCAGACACACACAGTCTGCAGTCACACACAGCCTGCAGACACACACAGCCTGCAGACCCACACAGCCTGCAGGCACACACAGCCTGCAGACACACACAGTCTGCAGACCCACACAGCCTGCAGACACACACAGCCTGCAGACCCACACAGCCTGCAGACCCACACAGCCTGCAGACACACACAGCCTGCAGACACACACAGTCTGCAGTCACACACAGTCTGCAGGCACACACAGCCTGCAGACACACACAGCCTGCAGGCACACACAGTCTGCAGTCACACAGACACACACAGCCTGCAGGCACACACAGCCTGCAGACACACACAACCTGCAGTCACACACAGGCTGCAGACCCACACAGCCTGCAGACACACACAGCCTGCAGACACACACACAGCCTGCAGACACATACAGCCTGCAGCCACATACAGCCTGCAGACACACACAGCCTGCAGACACACACAGCCTGCAGTCACACACAGTCTGCAGTCACACACACAGGCTGCAGACACACACAGCCTGCAGGCACACACAGCCTGCAGACACACACACAGCCTGCAGACACACACAGCCTGCAGACACACACAGCCTGCAGACACACACAGTCTGCAGACACACACAGGCTGCAGACACACACAGCCTGCAGACACACACAGCCTGCAGGCACACACAGCCTGCAGACCCACACAGGCTGCAGACACACACAGTCTGCAGGCACACACAGCCTGCAGACACACACAGCCTGCAGACCCTCACAGCCTGCAGACCCACACAGCCTGCAGGCACACACAGCCTGCAGACCCACACAGGCTGCAGACACACACAGCCTGCAGTCACACACAGCCTGCAGACACACACAGTCTGCAGTCACACACAGGCTGCAGAGACACACACAGTCTGCAGAGACACACACCTTTGAATACACAACCACATTCTGAAACACAGAGAGCGACAGTCACACACACTAACACAGGAATACCTCCTGTCCCATAAGGTGGACAGTCCCATCCAACCTGACCAATCCTGGGGTTAAAGTACCAGTGTCTGGAAAGACCACAACGTTACGGAAATTATAATAATCTATTAGTGTCACAAGATGGCTTACATTAACACTGCAATGAGGTTACTGTGAAAATCTCCCAGTCGCTGCACTCCAGCACCTGTTCAGGTACACTGAGGGTGAATTCAGAATGTCCAATTCACCTAACAGCACGTCTTTCGGGACACGTGGGAGGAAACCGGAGCACCCGCAGGGACCCACACAAACACGTGGAAAACGTGCAAACTCGCACGGACAGTGACCCAAGCGGGAATCAAACCCGGGTCCCTGGTGCTGTGAAGCAACAGTGCTAACCACTGTGCTACCGTGCCGCACTCAATTACAAGTAAAAATTCAAGTAAACAGGTTACAAAGGGAAAGAATATAATAGAAATGTTTGTACTGAGCAAGAGAAAACTCTAAAGCTACAAAAGGAAGCACCTTATTGAGCCTCGAGGTGGGGAATGTAGACAGAGGGAGGCAACGCAAGAAGATCTGAATAACTTTAATAAACATTTTTCCACAGTAATGACACTTGCACACATTAAAACTAAGGACCTACAATAGAAACAGGTTCTCAGAGGTCACACTGAGAATAAGATTAGACATGAAGAGATAAATGATCTGAAAGGACAGACAATGGGCCGAATGGCCTGCTTCAGCACTGTCGGGATTCTATGATTCTATGAATGTAAGTTGTCGACACTGAGTCAGAGGGTCAGGAGATGGACTGAATACAAAGACATTATTACATCCTTCAGAAAGAGATGAGATATTCAGGTACAAACCATGAAAAAAGTAATGACAATATCACACAAGACTACTAAAGAGCATGATATCATTTATCAGCTGAATTAATGGGTTAATATGTTATGTTTTAATAAACAAGTAACCAGAATTTATTGAGATGTTATCGTCAGGTTAATACAACATTACTAAAGCTGGGACCTGTAAGAGAGGGAGACGGCTTTTGCACTATGTTTGTAGTTTCATGTACATTGTTTATTTTGTTGTTGTTTTTTTCAAAAATAATAATTTTTATTGAGATTTTTAACAAAAAATATAACAACAAACAGTAACAAGCAACAATAAAACAACATAATAAGTATAACACCCCCAAGACAGTAGCAACGCATATATCGCACCCCCCCCACCCTCCCCAAACCCAGTAAATAACAAGATAACTTAAAAATAAATTAAAATTAAATAAACATAGTCAACGACACCCCCCCCCCCCCCCCCCCCCGGGTTGCTGCTGCTGCTGACCCAGTTCCCTATCGCTGAGCCAGAAAGTCGAGGAAAGGCTGCCACCGCCTAAAGAATCTTGTACCGATCCTCTCAGGACGAATTTGACCTTCTCCAGCTTAATAAAACCCGCCATGTCATTGATCCAGGTCTCCACGCTTGGGGTTCTCGCATCCTTCCACTGTAGCAAGATCCTCCGCCGGGCTACTAGGGACACAAAGGCCAAAACACCGGTCTCTCTCGCCTCCTGCACTCCCGGCCCCACCCCAACCCCAAAAATCGCAAGTCCCCAGCCTGGCTTGATCCTGGATCCTACCACCCTCGACACCGTCCTCGCCACCCCCTTCCAGAAATCCTCCAGTGCCGGGCATGCCCAGAACATATGGGTATGATTCGCTGGACTCTCCGAACATCTGACACACCTGTCTTCGCCCCCCAAAGAACGTACTCATCCTAGACCCGGACATGTGGGCCCGGCGCAGCACCTTGAATTGGATGAGGCAAAGCCGCGCACATGAGGAGGAAGAGTTAACCCTCTCCAGGGCATCCGTCCATGTCCCATCCTCGATCTGTTCCCCCAGTTCCCCCTCCCACTTAGCCTTTAGCTCCTCTACTGACGCCTCCTCCACCTCCTGCAATACCTTGTAGATATCAGATATCTTCCCATCCCCGACCCAGATCCCAAAAAGCACCCTGTCCCTCACCCCCCTCGCGGGAAGCAAAGGGAATCCCTTCACCCACCGCCTAGCAAACGCCTTTACCTGCAGGTACCTAAACATGTTCCCTGAGGGGAGCTCAAATTTCTCCTCCAACTCTCCCAGGCTCGCAAACCTCCCATCAATAAACAGGTCCCTCAGCTTTCCGATGCCCGCTCTGTGCCAACCCTGGAACCCCCCATCAATGTTCCCCGGGATGAACCGATGGTTCCCCCTTAGCGGAGCCTCCATCGAGCCCCCCACTTCCCCCCTATGTTGCCTCCACTGCCCCCAAATCTTGAGGGTAGCCGACACAACCGGACTCGTGGTATATCTCGTAGGAGGGAGCGGCAACGGCGCCGTTACCAGGGCCCCCAGGCTTGTGCCTCCACAGGACGCCATCGCCAACCTTTTCCGTGCTGCCCCCTCCCCCTCCATCACCCACTTGCGCACCATCGACACATTGGCCGCCCAATAATACCCAGAGAGATTGGGTAACGCCAGCCCCCCACCATCTCTACCCCCCTCCAAGAAGGCCCTCTTCACCCTCGGGGTCCCATGCGCCCAAACAAAGCTCATGATGCTGCAAGTCACCCTTCTAAAAAAGGCCCTAGGGATAAAGATGGGCAAACACTGAAAAAGGAACAAGAACCTCGGGAGAACCGTCATTTTGACGGACTGCACTCTACCCGCCAGCGATAGCAGCACCATGTCCCACCTTTTAAATTCCTCCTCCATCTACTCCACAAGCCTGGTAAAATTAAGCTTGTGGAGAGTCCCCCAACTCCTGGCCACCTGCACCCCCAGGTATCTGAAACTCTTCACTGCCCTCTTAAATGGGAGTCTCCCAATTCCCTCCTCCTGATCACCCGGGTGCACTACAAATACCTCTCTCTTGCCCAGATTCAGCCCGAGAAGCCCCCAAACTCAGCCAACAGCTCCATCACCCCCGGCATTCCCCCTTCTGGATCCGCCACATACAACAGCAGGTCGTCCGCATACAGCGATACTCAATGTTCCTCCCCACCCTGCACCAGGCCCCTCCACCTCCCCGACTCCCTCAGCGCCAAAGCCAAAGGTTCAATTGCCAGTGCAAAAAGCAAGGGGGACAGGGGGCACCCCTGCCTGGTCCCACGGTAGAGCCTGAAGTACTCTGATCTCCTTCCATTAGTAACTCTACTCGCCATCGGGGCCTCATAAAGCAACCTCACCCATTTGATGAACCCCTCCCCAAATCCAAACTGCTCCAGCACCTCCCGCAGGTACCCCCACTCAACTCTATCAAACGCCTTCTCTGCATCTAGCGGCACCACTATCTCCGCCTTCCCCTCCACCGCCGGCATCATGATAACATTTAACAACCTCCGCACATTCGTGTTAAGCTGTCTTCCCTTGACAAATCCTGTCTGATCCTCGTGTATCACCCCTGGCACACAGTCCTCTATCCTGGTAGCCAGGATCTTCGCCAGCAACTTAGCATCCACATTGAGGAGCGAGATGTTTATTTTGTTGTTATAATACCAAAAATACCTCAATAAAATGTTTATTAAAAAAAAACACAACATGACTGAAGTCAGAAAGGACCAATATAAAATCTCGGTGTTCCTGACCGGGTCTACCTTTGAGCAGATTGATCAGATTAGAATAACGTGCTCCCAGATCTTTCTGATGAGACCTCCTATCAGTATCCAGTAATCTCATGGTTCCTGTCTGGAATGGTTTATGTGATAGAAATAAAAACATTGAACCAATGTCTCATTGTTGCTTGTTTAAAGCAATAAATCATTGTGTAAAAACAAAAAAGTATATTTAGCCATTAAGACAGCAAATCTGCAACAATTTGAAATGAATTCCAGGATCTCTGATCAAAACGATATCCATTTTCAGGAAATGTGTTTGCAGACAGGAAGCAGGTGAATATCCTCTCTCCACTTTGTAATTGACAAATTTACAGTTGTGATGATGATCAAATCCTTTTACACACACACACACAAACACCCTCTGTGCAGTGTGAACTCACTGAGCAGTCAGAAGTTTAAATGACTGAGTGAATCCCTTCCCACACATGGAGCAGGTGAACAGTCTCAGCCCAGTGGGAACTCGCTGGTGTGTCCACAGATTAGATGATTAATGAATCAATCTCATGTCAGATCACTGCCCAGCCTTTCCCCCAGTGTGAACAATTTGGTGATTCATCAGGTCAGTTGAAACATTTCCACACACGGGGCAAGTGAAAGACTGTCCAACAGGAGACTGTGTAACTGACTGAATCCCTACACACATACATCTTTTCCCCAGTATGAACTCACTGATGTCTCAGAAGGGCGTATGTCTGATAGACTCTTTACTCACATATGGCATCAGACAGCTCCTCCCAGGTGTGAGTGCGCTGGTGTGTCAGCAAGTTGGATGACTGAGTGAATCCTTTCCCACACTGAGAGCAGGTAAATGGTCTCTCTCCAGTGTGAACTCGCTGGTGTGTGAGCAGGTGGGATGACTGAGTGAAACGCTTCCCACACAAGGGGCAGCTGAACGGCCTTTCCCCAGTGTGAAGTCGCTGGTGTGTCAGCAGGTAGGATGAGGTAGTGAATCCTTTGCCACACACAGAGCAGGTGAATGGCCTCTCCCCGGTGTGAACTCGCTGGTGGGTCTGCAGATGGGATGAACAAGTGAATCTCTTCCCACACCAGGAGCAGCTGAATGGTCTCTCCCCAGTGTGAGTGCGCTGGTGGGTCTGCAGTTGTGATGAGGCACTGAATCCCTTCCCACACTCACTGCAGGGGAACAGCCTCTCCCCAGTGTGAATTCGCTGGTGTTCCAGAAGACTATATCTCTGAGTGAATCTCTTCCCACAGTCTGAGCAGGTGAATGGCCTCTCCCCAATGTGAATGTGCTGGTGTCTCTGGAGGTTGTGTGAGTGACTGAATCCCTTCCCACACCTGGAGCAGGTGAATGGTCTCTCCCCAGTGTGAACCCGCTGGTGTCTCAGTAAGTAGGCTGTACAAATGAATCCCTTTCCACACTTGGAGCAGATGAATGGTTTATCTCCAGTATGAATGCGTTGGTGTGTCAGTAAGTTGGATGACTGAGTGAATCTTTTCCCACATTTGGAGCAGATGAATGGTCTCTCTCCAGTGTGAACTCGCTGGTGTGTCTGCAGGTGGGATGACTGAGTGAATCCCTTCCCACATTCAGAGCAGGTGAATGTCCTCTCCCCACTGTGAATGCACTGGTGTGTCAGCAGGTAGGATGAGGTAATAAATCCTTTCCCACACTCAGAGCAGGTGAACGGCCTCTCTCTGGCGTGACTGCAATGATGTATAGTCAGATCAGATGATCGTCTGAACCCAGTCCCACAGCCAGAGCACTTGAACGGTGTCATGTCAGTGTGAACATGTTGATGGGACATCAGTTCCCCAGAACCTCGACAGTGTTTCCCGCAGTCTGGGTATTTAAAAGGTCTCTCATGGGTGTGAGCTCGCTGGTGTCTCAGCGGGTTGGCCGAGTGAGCTAATCCCTTCCCACACTCGGAGCAGCTGAACGGTCTCTTCCCAATGTGGACTCATTGGTCAATAGGTGGGATGAGGTAGTGAATGTCTTCCCACACTCAGAGCAAGTGAGTGATCTCTCCCCTGTGTGTGTCACTGTGAATTTCCACTTCAATGGGTAATTGTATCCCTTCCCACAGTCCGCACGTTTCTACGTTCTCTCTCTGCTGTAACTGCGTTTGTCTCAACAGGACAGCTGATCGGCTGAAATCTCAGCCACACAGAACCTGAGCACAGTTTCCACTGTGAACGGTGTTGTTTCCCTTCCATGTTCAAAATCCGTCAGCATTTGGATGATGGTGAATTGGGCGACTATGTAAGATTCTGATGTGATGTTGAGTTTCAGTTTTCCAATGTTCAACCTCCTGTAAAATTGACAGAAAACAGAAAAGTGTGAGAATGAAATTGAGCTGAATGAATTTGGTCATTTGTGGGGCCAGCACTCGGAAAAAGTGACCATGAAAACTGCTGGATTGTCATAAAAACACAACTGGTTCAGGAATGTCCTTCAGGGAAGGAATCCTGCCAACTGGTCTGGGTCAACACAAGATTCAGACTTCTAGAGGAGGAGGGAGAATGGAAGAGAGAGTGACAGAGAGGAGAGGTGGGAGAGGTAGGGAATGAAGGAAAGGGTTTTTATCCATCTACAGCTTGACCAGACGTTTACAAATCTCTCAAGCCTTCAGCCTCCATCACCATAAAGGACCAGGGCAGCATGTGTCTGACAACGCATTCACCTACAAATTCCTCTCCCAGTCACTCACCGTACTGACATACTGAACTGGATGAGCAAACATTTACTGCATTTAAACATTGCAAAAAATGATCCTATTGTCTTTGCTTCTCTCCTACAAACTCCATTTCCTCAGCACCGGCTCCACCCATCTCCCCGATAACAGCCTGAGACTGAACTAAAGTTCATACATATCCCAAAATATTTTGTGATAATCCCATATCTACATCATCACTATTTCCACCTCAGTAACATCACCAGACTCTCTGCTCATCTGCTGCTGAAACCTTCACCCATTCCTTTGTTCCCTGTGGACTGAACTGTTCTAATGCTGGTCTGGCTGGTTGGTCTCCCACATTAAACCTCCCTGGTCTGGCTGGTTGGTCTCCCACATTAAACCTCCCTATGAACCTGAGATCATAAACTTTATTGCTTAATCACACCAAGTTTCATTCATGCTCACAGACCTCCAAAGTCTCCCAGTTAAGAAGCAGATACATTTAGAAATTCTCATCCTTGTTTTCAAATTTCTCCATGCTCTTGCACCGCGCCCCCCCCCCCCCCCCCCCCCCCAAGTCTAATCTCCTCCATGCCCCTCTCTCTCTCTGTCATCTCCCCCATGCTTTGGTCTCTCGGTCTGTAATCCCCTCCATGGTTTTTTTTCTCTCTGTAATCTCCTCCATGCTCTGGTCTCTGTCTGTCTGTAATCCCCTCCATGCTCTGGTCTCTCTCTGTCATCTCCTCCATGCTGTGTCTCTCTCTCTGTCGGTAAAACCATGATCTTTTTTCCCTCTATAATCCCCTCCATGCTCTTATCTGTCCCAGTCTCTGCAATCATTGCCCCCATTAAAGATGGTGATCTTTAACACGGGCCGGTGAGGACGTGTTCGGTTCAAATGGGAGTCTAGGACGCCCTTTTCCCCAGATTGTGCTGCACAACATGTTGACAAAAACACTGCACACACCCGGCAGATGGGCCGCTGCCGGCTTTCCGCAATTTTCCGCTTATCGATCGCCCGCACTGCGCCTGCGTCAGTCACTGCCTAGCCCCGCCCCCTCATTCACTCCGATTGGCTGGGGGAACCAGCCGCTCCCGCTCTGTCCTCCTGCCCCGCCCCTTCTTCCTATTGGCGCGGAGGTGCCGCCAATCACTCGCCGGGCATTGTGACGTAGACAACGGGCTGGGACAAGCTTGTTTGTCAGATCCACAGACGGTGAGGGGAATGGAGGGAGAGGCGGAGCCTGGGGAGGGTCCGTGAGTCCAGGGATGCGGCTCTGACCCCGGAAGAAGAAGCTGCCGGTTCCGAGTTTGTATCTGCGCGGCGGAGGCAGCAGCGAACCGCGTCTGCAGTGAGAGGCCCGGATTCAGGGCGCATGCGCGGTGCTCCCTGTCAGCAGGAGGTGAGAATGTGAATTTCTATCCTGGACTGACAGGGATGGATTCTGCAAACTCCTTTAACAGGGGGTTGGGATGGCTGGATTTACACAGAAAACTCAAATTAAAGATCACATCAAGATCGAACAGAGTCACCCTGAACATTATCAGAATGTGAGTATAATTGAGCTCCAGGACAGTCCTGCTCGCTGCATGTGAAAATGAAATGAAATTCGCTTATTGTCACGAGTAGGCGTCAATGAAGTTACTGTGAAAAGACCCTTGTCGCCACATTCCGGCCCGTTTGGGGAGGCTGTTACGGCAATTGAACCGTGCTGCTGCCCTGCCTTGGACTGCTTCAAAAGCCAGGGATTTAGCCCAGTGTGCTAAACCAGCCCATAATGAAGTTACTGTGAAAAGCCCCTAGTCGCCACATTCAGGCGCCAGTTCGGGGAAGCCGGTACGGGAATTGAACCCACGCTGCTGGCCTGCCTGGGTCTGCTTTACAAGCCAGCTATTTAGCCACTGTGCCAAACCAGCCAGTGTAGTGGGCGTTACAGTCAGATCAGCCAGGTACTTATTCAATGGTGGAGCAGGCTCGAGGGTGTCTCCGAACACAGACAGAAAAGTCCACTTTTCTCTTGGAGTTTGAGAAAAATCAGTTTTCAAAATGATGCAGTGTTTCAGCCAATGAGGGAGATCCGGGCTCAGCCCCGCCCCTCATTCACTCCGATTGGTTGGAGGACCAGCTGCTCCTGCTCAGTCCTCCAGCCCCACTGCTGCTTCCTGTAGGTTCAGAGATGCCGTCAATCACAACTCGGGCATTGTGAGCTGGAACACGCGCAGTGCAGGTTCTTGCTCTGGACTCAGGTGGGTAAGAGGAGACCCCAAACTCCCAATAAGACCCATTGATTTTATTGTCTGTCTGCAGACAGGAGCTGGAGAACTGAACACAGGCAGAGGGAGAAAACTGGGATTAGAGGAAAGAAATGGTGCAGATGGGTTTGGATTTCAGCTCAGGGAGGAGAGAGAGGGTGTGTGGGATAGAAATTTACATCTTTCACTTTGGTAATCTTCATTTATAGGATATTCGAAGTGGATGATTTACAGATGGGAAATTCAAATTAAGCATCACAACAAAATTCAACAGAATCACTCGATTCAAGACCTCAATCTCATTTGCCTTTGAATGTGGAAGGAGAAATGTTTGTCTTCAATCTGTGGGAAAAGATTTCAAACATCAGTATGACTGGAAAATCACTGAGACACACATACACCCAAGTGAGAGTGTTCCAGTGAACTGACTGTGGAAAGAGCTTTAACCAGCGTGAACAAAAATCACACCATTCACAGCGAGGAGAAATCATTCAGGTGTTCTATGTGTGGACAAGACTTCAACTTATCTTCCAACCTGGAGAGACACAAGGACACCGGCACCATGGAGAAACCGTGGAAATGTGGGGACTGTGGGAAAGGATTCAATTACCCATCCCATCTCGAAACTCATCGACGCAGTCACACAGGGGAGAGGCCGTTCATCTGCTCCGTGTGTGGAAAAGATTTCATTCAGTCACAACACCTACAGTCACACCAGCGTGCTCACTCCAATAAGAGACCTTTAGAATGTTCTGACTGTGGGAAGAGCTTTAAAAGCAGAAAGAACCTGATGCAACACCAACACACTCACACTGGAGAGAGGCCGTTCACCTGCTCCATGTGTGGGAAAGGATTCACTCAGTCATCCACCCTGATGAGGAACCAGCAGACTCACACTGGGAAAAGGCCATTCACCTGTTCAGTGTGTGGGAGGAGATTCATTCAGTCATCCACCCTGCTGAGGCACCAGTGGGTTCACACGGGGGAGAGGCCATTCACCTGCTCTGTGTGTGGGAAGGGATTGACTCGGTTAAGCACCCTCACTGCACATCAACGTGTTCACATTGCTAAATGATCTCTTGTTATGAATGTGAGAAGTACAAGTGAGGCTCAGACACACCAACGCACTCATGTTGGGGAGGGGCTGGTCATCTGCTCTGTGTGTGAAAAGGGTTCACTCAGTTACAGCACCTATTGTGAGACCAGTGAGTTTACATGTGATTGCAGGGGTGGGATTCTGCTGTTCATCACTTTCACTGTTTGTTTCTGCTGATGTTGAACGTCAGCCCCGTCTTGGAGGTTATTGAAATTTTAAATTAAGATATTCTCCCCGTGTCTGCATGGGTCTCACACCCACAACCCAAAGATGTGCAGGGCAGGTGGATTGGTAACGCTAAATTGCCCCTTAATTGGAACAAAAAGTATTGGGCACTTTAAATCTATTTCTTTTTAATTCTAGATGAATGTCAATTTGGTCAGTTGTTGAGCAAATACACAGTGTTATGTTCCATTTTTCTCCAATGTAAGTGGAGATTAATTGATGTCCTGTTGCCGACTGCTTTATTTTTGGGGCCTTTTCTCTTTACTAATCATTAGTTATCTGATTATCATCTGATTATTTCAGATCTCACGGCATCAGTTACTCGCGTGGACAATTCCCAGCTCTCCATATCTTGCAGACTGATGATAATCATAATAATTTTTATTATTGTCACAAGTATGTTTACATTAACGCTGCAATGAAGTTACTGTGAAAATCCCCGAGTCCTCACACTCCGGCACCTGTTCGATTACACACAGAGATCATTCAGAATGTACAATTCACCTAACAGCATGTATTACGGGACTTGTGGGAGGAAACCGGAGTACCCAGAGGAAGCCCACGCAGACACGGGGAGAACGTGCAGACTCGGAACAGACAGTGACCAAAGCAGGGAATAAAACCTGGGATGCTACTGCTGTGAAGCAGCAGTGCTAACCACTGGTTTAGGGGCTGGTTTAGCTCACCAGGCTAAATCACTGGCTTTTAAAGCAGACCAAGCTGGCCAGCAGCACGGTTCGATTCCCGTACCAGCCTCCCCGGACAGGCGCCGGAATGTGGCAACTAGGGGCTTTTCACAGTAACTTCATTGAAGCCTACTCGTGACAATAAGCGATTTTCATTTTTTCACTGTGGTACCATTCCACCCATGAGACACTGTTACACTGTCAGTGTGCTCCTGTACTGCTCTGTATTTAACAGGAGTCTGCAGACTGATGAGACTGTGTTACACTGTCAGTTTGCTCCTGTACGGCTCTGTATTTAACAGGAGTCTGCAGACTGATGAGACTGTTACACTCAGTGTGCTCCTGTACTGCTCTGTATTTAACAGGAGTCTGCAGACTGATGAGACTGTGTTACACTGTCAGTGTGCTCCTGTCCTGCTCTGTATTTAACAGGAGTCTGCAGGCTGATGAGACTGTGTTACACTGTCAGTGTGCTCCTGTACGGCTCTGTATTTAACAGGAGTCTGCAGGCTGATGAGACTGTGTTACACTGTCAGTGAGTTCCTGTACTGCTCTGTATTTAACAGGAGTCTGCAGACTGAGACTCTGTTACACTGTCAGTGTGCTCCTGTACTGCTCTGTATTTAACAGGAGTTTGCAGACTGATAGGACTGTGTTACACTGTCATTGTGCTCCTGTACTGCTCTGTATTTAACAGGAGTCTGCAGACTGATAGGACTGTGTTACACTGTCAGTGTGCTCCTGTACTGCTCTGTATTTAACAGGAGTCTGCAGACTGATAGGACTGTGTTACACTGTCAGTGTGCTCCTGTATTGCTCTGTATTTAACAGGAGTCTGCAGACTGATGAGACTGTGTTACACTGTCATTGTGCTCCTGTACTGCTCTGTATTTAACAGGAGTCTGCAGACTGAGACTCTGTTACACTGTCAGTGTGCTCCTGTACTGCTCTGTATTTAACAGGAGTCTGCAGACTGATAGGACTGTGTTACACTGTCAGTGTGCTCCTGTACTGCTCTGTATTTAACAGGAGTTTGCAGACTGAGACTCTGTTACACTGTCAGTGTGCTCCTGTACTGCTCTGTATTTAACAGGAGTCTGCAGACTGATAGGACTGTGTTACACTGTCAGTGTGCTCCTGTACTGCTCTGTATTTAACAGGAGTTTGCAGACTGAGACTCTGTTACACTGTCAGTGTGCTCCTGTACTGCTCTGTATTTAACAGGGGTCTGCAGACTGATGAGACTCTGTTACACTGTCATTGTGCTCCTGTACTAATCTCTATTGTAACAGAAAATGACTGAATCTTTGTTCCAGTTGAGCCTTTGCTGTTCTGAAATGTGGGTGAATATTACTGAGCCTCACATCCTTGCTCATATTGCTGCAGTTGTGCAGAAAGGGGATGTGTAAAGAGCTGGTCTCTGTGTGGAGATGTGAACCTAGGAAATGGTATCTGTGTGTGTGACAGAGGCACAGCCTTGTGCTCACACTCAGAACAAAGATATCCTTGTGGTGAGTGTTTGAAAGGATCAGATCACAAATGTAGTGGAAAAGTTTAATATAAATATCTCCAGTGTGGCTGCAGCTTGTTAAATCAGAGCTGAAGAAAAGGGAGCTCTGAATCCCTGTATTATCTCTGTTCCCCAGAACAAGTGACTGTACTGTGTCTCTATTATTGCAGAGCTGTTAATAAAGTCAGTAAAAGACAATCTGTTGTTGGGAGTTTGATTCTCTGGTGTCTGAAAGCAAAAGATTCAATGTTTAGAGTCAACAAGATGAACACGGAAACACAGTAGGGCCCAAAACTCCAGCTGTATATTCACAGAGAAAGTCTGTTATCAAACACCTCGAATGGACAAAACAGATAAAGATCCCAACTGTAAGAAACTCTCGAACCATTTGCAAATATCTTTCAAATGCTGACAGGTTCCAACTGTCAGATTCCGTTCAATTGAAATTATTGAAAGATGAGAGACTGTGTTGGAAGCAGAGCTGAGCCCACATGTACTGAGACCCCAAAGCCAGAGATCACTTACTCTGACACACCAAATCCAGGGGCCACTTACACTGAGACATCAAATCCAGGGACCACTTACACTGGCACACCAAATCTGGGGACCACACTGTGACACACCAAATCCAGGGACCACTTACTCTGACACACCAAATCCAGGGACCACTTACTCTGGCACACCGAATCCGGGGACCACTTGCACCGAGACACCAAATCCAGGTACTACTTACACCTAGACACCAAATCCAGGGACTACTTGCACCTAGACACCAAATCCAGGGACCATTTACACCGAGATACCAAATCCAGGGACCACTTACACTGAGGCACCTAATCCAGGGACCACTTACACCGAGGCACCAAATCCAGGGACCATTTACACCGAGATACCAAATCCAGGGACCACTTACACCGAGACACCAAATCCAGGTAACATTTACATTTTGAAGTTGATGAAATGAAATGAAAATTAAAATCGCCTATTGTCATGAGTAGGCTTCAATGAAGTTACTGTGAAAAGCCCCTAGTCGCCACATTCCGGCGCCTGTCCCGGGAGGCTGGTACGGGAATCGAACCATGCTGCTGGCCTGGCTTTAAAAGCCAGCGATTTAGCCCAGTGTGCTAAACCAGCCCCAGTTTGATTAATGGGGTTCGGATCGTTTGCAATAAATCCCCAACTTTCAATTAAATCAGGTTCTAAAAGATTTAACTATCTGACAGAATGAACACTTTAAATTGTAAATTCAAAAGATTTATGAACCATTAAAAGGTAGAAAGGTAACAAGTTTGGGGTGGCACAGTGGTTAGCACTGTTGCCTCATGGCACCGAGGGCCCGGGTTCGATCCCGGCCCCGGGTCACTGTCCATGTGGAGTTTGCACGTTCTCCCCGTGTCGGCACGGGGTCTCCACCACAACCCAAAGATGGGCCGGGTTGGTGAATTGGCCACGGTAAATTGCTCCTTAGTTGGAAAAAATAATTGGGTACTCTAAATTTTGAAAAAGAGTAACAAGTCAGAAAGATAAAAACTAAGTTTAATGAACAGTAATTGACAGAGATATTTATCATTAACAATTAAACAGAGTTCATCCAACTTTCCTCAGTTTATCAGGTGAAAGACATGAAGTAATAATCCCAAAATGTGGTAACTTGTTCACAAAATGGCTAATCGAAACATTTAGCTTTATCTCCTCAACTCAGCTTTTTGAATCTCTAATTGGCCAAAGTGTCGAACAATAATTGGTTAACCTCACTGTCTGCTGATTTATAATCAACCCGACATCTACTCGTGTTTCCTGATGTCTGAATACAGACGCCGACTGAAAACTGAGACGGTTTGAGTCAGGCCCCATTCACGCCCCAACTTGATGGAACTAATCACGGCCAAGAGACTGGCTGGCAAAACATTATTTTACACTTCTCATGATAGTGTGCTGAAAATCATATAATAATGTGTAATTATAAAATCTAAAACATTACAAACTTTGTGTTACAGGCTATCACCAGCCTTATATCTATTGATCAATGGCTTATTCTTTAACTGTCTCAGAATTGAACTAATCTGGCTGCTTTCCAATACAGCAGAAACTGGGTTTGTTTTCAAACGGTCTTTGAGATTCGTTCAAAATGTCATCTTATTTCCGTGGTAGTAGAAAATGGCATTTTAACCTTTCATTTTTTTGGGAAATGTTTTTTATTGAGTTTTCATATTTAATATCCAACAAATTTGAAATTATTAGAAAAAAACACGCAAAAATTAACATGTATATTTACAGGTAAGCATCTTCATAATAACAACTGTGGCCGCCCCCTTTAACCGGCATACATATTTTACATTCCCCAATATGGCCGAGGCACATGTTTATAGGCATTTATTTACAATTTGGTTTTGGGCCTTAGCTTGCCATCAGACTGTCGCTTGCGGCTTTGTCCTTCCTTTTATTTTGGAATAATTTTTATTCATTCAAGTTTTCAACAATAAATTTTATCACAACAGAGAAAAACAGTAACCCCTCCCCTCCAATACAAAAACAATAAATTAACAAGAAAAATAAATAAGCGTAAAACCATGAGAACAAACCCCCATAACGAACCCGTAGCCCTCCTCCCCCCCAGCTACCTTCCCCCGATTCCCGTCCATTTTCCCCTGATTCTTGGCCACCCGACTATTCTTCCTCTTGTTCGTTGGCCGCAAACAGGTCCCGGAACAATTGCATGAATGGTTCCCACGTTCTGTGGAAGCCGTCGTCTGACCCTCGGATGGCGAATTTGATTTTCTCCATTTGGAGAGATTCCGAGAGGTCGGACAGCCAGTCTGCAGCTCTGGGCGGTGCTGCTGACCGCCAGCCAAACAGGATTCTACGGCGGGCGATCAGGGAGGCAAAGGCAAGAGCGTCCGCCCTCCTCCCCAGGAATAGATCTGGCTGGTCTGAAACCCCGAAGACCGCCACTATCGGGCATGGCTCCACCCTGACCCCCACCACTTTGGACATAGCGTCGAATTTTAACCTTTCATGACAATGAATCTAAATTGAATTAACCTGAAAATAGTTGGGTTACATTAAAACGATTGGTTTCAAAACTACCAACACAGAGGAGTGAAGTGATTAGATTTCTGTGACCAGGCTGCCTGTTCAAATGGCAATGGGGAGCCATGTGGAGTTGGCAAGAGACTCCGTGCAAGATCAATTCAGGATTGAACTGAAAGTTCATAATTTTGTGAATGAGTTCTTGTTGAGACTTTTAAAAACATTATTGATGGGATGTGGGTGTCGCTGGCTCGGTCAGCATTTATTGTCCATCCCTAATTGCCCTTGAAAAGATGGTGGTGAGCTGCCTTCCTGAGCCGCTGCAGTCCAACCATGTTAGGAAGAGAATTCCAAGATTTTAATCCAGCTGCAGTGAAGGAATGTCAATATAATTCCAAGTGGAGATGGTGAGTGACTTGGAGGTGAACTTCCAGGTGGTGGCGTTCTTGAATCAAAGGAAAACATCACAGCCGGTGCTTTCAAAAAGGGACATCACAGCCCCAAAGATCAGTGACATGTCTGAAGGTATTTAAATACCAGCCATTTATAGGATTTGTTAACATCAACAGGAGCAAACCAAATATTATCAGACTAACAATCCTAAACGTGATTAACAGCAGTGAAACTATTGAATCCAAACCCTGCAGTTACTTATGAATTCGCTGGTGTGTCAGCAGGTTAGATGGCTGAGTGAATCCCTTCCCACACACGGAGCAGGTGAACGGCCTTTCCCCAGTGTGAGTACGTTGGTGTATCACTAGGTTAAAGGACTTGGTGAATCCCTTCTCACACACTGAGCAGGTGAATGGCCTCTCCCCTGTGTGAGTTCGCTGGTGTATCAGCAGGTTCGATGGGTGAGTGTATTCCTTACCACACACAGAGCAGATGAATGGTTTCTTCCCAGAGTGAACCCGTTGATGTGCAATGAGATTGGGTGAAGACCTGAACCTCTTTCCACAAGTATTGCAGCTGAACGGCCTCTCCTCGCTGTGCGTTTGCTGGTGTTCCAGCAGATGGGAGGACCGAGTGAATCCCTTCCCACATACAGAGCAGCTGAATGGTCTCTCCCCAGTGTGAACTCGCTGGTGTGCAGTGAGGTTGGACGAAGACCTGAACCTCTTTTCACAGGCGGTGCAGCTGAATGGTTTCTCTTCTGTGTGGGTTTGTTGGTGTGACTGGAAGCAGGATAACTGAGTAAATCCCTTTCCACACTCAGAGCAAGTAAATGGTTTCTCTCTAGTGTGAATGCGTCGATGGTTTTCCAGCAAGGATGGATAATTGAATCCTTTACCACAATCCTCACATTTCCATGGTTTCTCCATGGTGCCGGTGTCCTTGTGTCTCTCCAGGTTGAATTATAAGTTGAAGCCTCGTCCACAGACAGAGCACATGTACAGCTTCTCCTCACTGTGGATGGTGTGATGCTTTTTCACGCAGTATGTTTGGTTAAAGTTCTTTCTGCAGTCAGTTCACTGGAACATTCTCACTCAGGTGTGTGTGTGTCTCGATGCTTTTCCAGTCACTAATGTTTGAAATCTTTTCCCACAGACTAGACAAACATTTTACCTTTCACTGATGATGTTCAGGTTGTAATGAATTGAGTGACTCTTTGAGAGGTCGATGAGATGTTTAGTTTGAGTTTCCTGTTGGTCAATCCTCCACTTCCAATACCCTGTAAAAGGAGTTTACAAAAGTCATCACTGTCAGCCCAGGATAGAAATTCTGAACAGACAATTCTAGTTTCTCTGGAACATTTTTCCCTCTCTTGTTCCCCCAAAGCTGTAAATCCCCGTCCCACACACTCTCCCTCCTCCCTGGGCTGAAATCCAAACCCATCTCACCATCTCTTTCCTCCATTCCCAGTTTTCTCCCTCCCTCTCCTCTGCCTGGGTTCAGTTCTCCAGCTCCTGTCTGCAGACTGACTATAAAACCAATGGGTCTTATTGGGGGTTTGGGGCCTCCAGCGGGTGTTTGTGAATCCTCCCCGCCCACCTGCCAGGGTTTCCTTCCTTGCCAGAGATCAGAGTCCTCATTGATTTTAGCCCCGCAGCTGCAAACCAGGGAGCTGACAATGATGGTGATGGGTTTGCGGACCCACAAAGTGTTTCCAGATCCTCCCACCCACCGTCTGACGCTGACTCCGCTTCTCCGGGACAAACAAGCGCTGAAATCCACGTCCAGCAGCCACACTGCGCATGCTCCGCATCATAATGTTTGGGGTGATTGACGGCAGCTGCGGACCAATAGGACGAGGGGACAGCGTTGGAGGTCCTAGCACGAGTGGCTGATCCTCCAACCAATCATCGTGAATGAGGGGGCAGGGCTGATCCAGGATCTCCCTCATTGGCTGAGACTCTGCACCTTGAGTTCTTCCCATTGGTCACGTGGGAGCGGGTTCCAAAACCTCATTTCCTATCTGAGTGGTGTTGACCAATGGGAAGATTTGGAGGACCATATGGACTCTGGTCCTCCAACCAATCAGACTGCAGGCTTTGTGGGAATGAAGTTTGAGCTTCACACAGATTAAAACGTCTTCCTGTGTCAAACCTCTGAGTTAAACACTTTCTTTCTACTTCTTTTCACTTCAATGGACTTTTTAAGATTCCGTTGATCCTTCTACAAAACTGTTACAACTAGCAAAACAAACATTAACTCTGTTTCGCTCACCACAGATGTGGCACGGCGGTTAGCACGACTGCATCATAGCACCAGTGACCTATAAGATCATAAGACATAGGAGCAGAATTAGGCCTCTCGGCTCATCAAATCTGCTCCTCCATTCAATCATGGCTGATGTTTTCTTATCCCCATTCTCCTGCCTTCTCCCCATAACCCCTGATCTGGGTTCAATTCCGGCCTTAGGTGACTGTGTGGGGTTTGCACAGTCTGTGTGTTCCCTCCGGGTGCTCCAGTTTTCTCCACCGTCCAAAGATATGCAGATTAGGTGGATTGGCTGCACTAAATTGCCCCCTGGTGTCTAAAAAAAGGTTGCTGGGTTACGGGGATAGGGTGGAGGCATGGCATGGACTGAAGTAGGGTGCACCTTCCGATGGCCGGTGCAGACTCGATGGCCCAAATGGCCTCCTTCTGCACTGTAAATTCTATGATTCTGTCGGATTTTCTCTCTCACAATCTGAACCGATGGGTTTGTCTGGTGGTATTTCCCTGGTACTGTCCATGTGTTTGGGTAGTTTAGGGAGCAGTTGAACTTCCTTGGTTCTCGCTGTTGTTTTTGGTTAATATGTCTGGAGTCTTTGAGTTCTTCCAGTCCGTCTCCAATTCTCCTTCCTGTCTCGGGTATATGGGTGTCGGTAGCTTGGTGTTGTGATTTGTGTTGTTCTGTTGTCTGTCTGTCTCCAGCAGGTATTGTTGTCTCTCGATAATGACTGTGCTACTACCCTAGTCTTCTGGTCTTATGAACATATTTCATTACTGTGACAGGGCAGAGACCTGTTTGAAGATTCAAACATGGGAGTTCTGGGAAAGATGGGCATGGATTTGGGAGGTGACATCATGTTCAAAGAGTTTGGACTGGAGTGGGAGGTTGAAGATGGGGCAGTAATTTGTAAGGATGGCAGGGTCAAGGGTTTGTTTTATTGAGGCAGGGGTGATGATGGCAGATTTGAAGGAGAGGGACAGTACCTGAAGAAAGAGAAATTTTGCCAATATCCGTGGACACAGGGTAGTTGGCTGATCAGTAGCTCAGTGGGAATAGGGTCGATGGAGCAGGAGCTGGGTCTCATGGACAAGATGAGCTCTGAGAGGGCATATGGGAAGATGGGAAAGAAACTGGTAAAGATGTGGGTTCAGGGCTTGGGAAAGGATGAAATTTAGAGACAGTTTGGTCCGGTGGGCTCGTGGAAGGGAGGGAAGCAGCTGATAGGATTTACTCAATCTCAGTCACAAAGTAACTCCACAAACTCCTCACACTTCTTGTTGGAGGTGAGGATGGAAGAGACAGGGGAGAGCGAGAGAACTTCAAAAGGAACTAACTTGTGTCAGAGATATTAAAAAGTTTCAACACACTGCATATTTAACACAAATCTAATTTATTTGACTTTTACACAAAATATTAGCTCCTGTAAATGGGCTGGAGTTTGGATTGGATTGGATTTGTTTATTGTCACGTGTACCGAGGTACAGTGAAAAGTATTTTTCTGCAAGCAGCTCAACAGATTATTCAGTACATGGAAGAAAAGGGAATTAAACAAAATTCAAGAAAATACATGTTTGTTATAAGCAGAAAGAGACCCAAATGAACATGGTTCAGTCCTGAATGTGAGTAACAGCAAAATCCATTCACTGTGGTTACTTGTGGCCTCGTTGGTGTCTCAGTAGGTGGTATGAAGTGGTGAATCCCTTCCCACACACCGAGCAGGTGAACGGTCTTTCCCCAGTGTGAATTCGCTGATGGTTCTGAAGGGCAGATAACTGAGTGAATCTCTTCCTACAATTGAAACAGGTGAATGGCCTCTCCCCAGTGTGAATTCGCTGATGAACAGTGAGCTGAGAGGAGTGTCTGAACCCAGTCCCGCAGTTAGAGCACCTAAACGGTCTCTCGTCAGTGTGAACACGTTGATGGCTCATTAGTTCTCCAGAACTTTTATAGCACTTCCTGCAGTCTGGACATTGAAACGGTCTCTCATCAGTGTGAACTTGTTGGTGTCTCAGCAGGTTGGCTGAAATAGTAAATGCCTTCCCACACACCGAGCAGGTGAATGGTCTCTCCCTGGAGTGAACTCGCTGATGTGTGGACAAAGCGGATGACTGAGTGAATCCCTTCCCACACGTGGAGCAGGTGAATGGTCTCACTCCCATGTGAAGTCGCTGGTGTCTCAGCAGGTTCGATGAATGAGCAAATCCCTTCTCACACTTGGAGCAGGTGAATGGTCTCTCCCCAGTGTGACTGCGTCGATGTGTTTCCAGCTTGGATGGGGAAGTGAATCCTTTCGCACAGTCTGCACATTTCCAAGGTTTCTCCTCCGTGTGACTGCTTTTGTGGCTTGTGAGGCCTGATGATTGACTGAATCCTCGTCCACACACACATGTGTACGGTTTCTCCCTACTGTGAACAATGCTTTTGCCTTCCATTTTCAAAGTACGCTGATATTCAGGATACAATAAATTGAGGACTCTGTCGGATCCTGATGTGATGCTTGTTTTGAGTTTCCAGACTTTGAAGCCTCCCCTTCGAACACCCTGTGAAACTGATTGAAAACAGAAAATAGGGAGTGAGAGGGAACCCACAAAAACACAACGGCAGCTTGTGAAATTGAGCTGAATGAATCTGGTCATTTGTGGGGCCGGCTCTGGTAAAAAGTGACCATGAAAACTGCTGGATTGTCATAAAAACCCACCTGGCCTCTTTGGGAGGAGAGAGAAAGAGGTGAAGAGGGATTTTGTATATCTCCAAGACATATTAAGAGAGTAGTTGGCAAAGCAACTTCGATGTTGAGCTTCATCAACAGTAATACTGACACAGAAACTATGCTTCTGGTGGCACTGTGGTTAGCATTGCTACCTCACAGTGCCAGGGACCTGAGTTCAATTCTGGCCTTGGTGACTGTCTGTGTGGAGTTTGCACTTTCTCCCCGTGTCTACGTGGGTTTCTACCAACAGGTTTCCTACAACAGTCCAAAGAAGGGAAAGTTAGGTGGATTGGCCTTGATAAATTGCCCCTTAGTGTCCAGGGATATGCAGGTTAGGTGGGGCTATGGGGTTACAGGGGCAGGGTAGAGGTGTGGGCCTAGACAGGTGCCCTTTCAGAGAATCAGTGCAGACTTGATGGGCCGAATGGCCTCCTTCTGCACTGTAGGAATTCTATGGTTCTAATTCTATTCTATGAATCTTTATAAAGCTCCGGTCACCACTCTTCAGGAAGGATGGGAAGGTTCTCGGAGAAGGTGCAGAGGAGATTTGCCAGAATGGTTCCAGCAAAGGAGGTTGAGGGGAGATTTGGTTCAGGTACACAAGATTATGCCAGGTTTCAATCAGGTGGACAAAGAAAATTTGTTTCCATTCACGGATTGTACAAGTCAGGGAAATTCAGGATGGGCAATAAATGTTGGCCCAGCCAGTGACTCCCACAAATGAATAAAATCAAATCCTGGAGACTCCAGTCAATCCTGGAGAGTTGGTATCCGGTCCAGGCTCGCAGCACATGCGCCCTGCAGCACATTGTCCTCTGTAAAGATGACGGGCGGTAACGCGGGCCTGTCACCGCTCAGCTCTCACTCTGTTCGGTGCTGTTTAAGACGAGACCGTTAACATTTTACTCAGGAGTTGAAGCCTCCACGGGGTATTTATGAAGCCTCTCGGCTCACTCCGCAGCTACTATTGCTCCCTGGCCACCCATCGGCTCCAATCCTGAAAGTCGCTCGATTGTTTCTTTCCCGCTCCTTGCGACAGCCTGAACTGCGCATGCGCTGGTCACAGCCCGAACGGCGCGTGCTCCAGTCACAGACCAAACAGCGCATGTGTTAAGAAGTTCTGTGATGAGGATAGAGCACATTCCCAGCTGCAACGCACAAATGGGTAATAATTCCACCATTGCTGATCGAAAGTATGCTTTACCAACCGATTACGATTGGTACCATTGTGCCAAGGGAACAAATGTATTAAATAAATTAATACAGCAACTAAATAGTACAGGCCCTCCACCACAGTTCTGTCTTGGCTGTGATTGACAACAGGCCAAACAAGGACAGCACAGTAGCATAGTGGTTAGCACAATTGCTTCACAGTTCCAGGGTCCCAGGTTCGATACCCAGCTTGGGTCACTGTCTGTGCGGAGTCTTCACGTTCTCCCTGTGCGTGGGTTTCCTCGGGGTGCTCCGGTTTCCTCCCACAGTCCAAAGACTTGCAGGTTAGGTGGATTGGCCGTGATAAATTGCCCTTCGTGTCCAAAACACCCTTACTGTTGGATGGGGTTACTGGGTTATGGGGACAGGGTGGAGGTGTGGGCTTGGTTTGGCTGCTCTTTCCAAGAGCCGGTGCAGACTCGATGGGCCAAATGGCCGCCTTCTCCTCTGTAAAATCTATGATTCCATGACAGTGAGATGTTAACGTGTTGGGGTCTGAGCAAGTTCAGGTGAACAGTGATTTTTGTCTTCCTGGATAGAACAGTTAAACTACCCCTCGCCAATAACAATGTGTTGAAATTGGATCAAATGGTTTGGGCTTTTAAAGTGTTAACCAGTGGGAAAACTGTGCCAGTGATCTCCCACTGAACTGCTCCTGAACAATTCACACCTCTTTAACCTGTGATTAACCCTCTCTCCAGGAGCAGTGATTGGACATTCAAATTATCACCTTTCATCATTGGCTGTCATCCTGTAACCAAACTCTTCACTCACCTGATGAAGGAGCTACGCTCTGAAAACTCGTGATACCAAATAAACCTGTTGTTAGGACATAGACATAGAACAGTACAGCACAGAACAGGCCGTTCGGCCCTCGATGTTGTGCCGAGCAATGATCACTCTACTCAAACCCACGTATCCACCCCATACCCGTAACCCAACCCCCCTTAACCTTACTTTTTAGGACACTACGGGCAATTTAGCATGGCCAATCCACCTAACCCGCACATCTTTGGACTGTGGGAGGAAACCGGAGCACCCGGAGGAAACCCACGCACACACGGGGAGGATGTGCAGACTCCACACAGACAGTGACCCAGCCGGTAATCGAACCTGGGACCCTGGAGCTGTGAAGCATTTATGCTAACCACCATGCTACCCGTGTTGTCAGACTTCACCCTGAGCCCAGCCCAGTCCAAGGCGGCATCTCCACATTCTAAGCAATGGGGAACAAGCCCCTCCCACTCATTAAAACATCGCCCCGACAAAGATGAGAAACGCGCATGCGCCCTGATGCACATCCAATAAAGATGGCGGCCGTTAACCCGAGTCGAATATGAGGAGCTGCAGCTCCGCTCGATACAAACTGAGTCCCGTAAAACTTTCCGAGGTTTGCGATTGCAACAGCTTTACACAACGTTTCCGCCAACTCCCGCGATCTCTCGCTCCCTCCATATTGCTACTTGACTCTTACCAATTTCGGATCTGAAGACAACCCTTCTCGATCGCCATTATCCACACTGCGCAGGCTTCAATAAACAGGGGGCCCCGCCCTCATTCACTCCGATTGGTTGGAGGAGAAGCCGCTCTCGGTGGGTCCTCCAATCCTGCCCTTCCTCTTCCTATTGGTTCTGAGCTGCCGTCAATCACCCCGGCATTGTTACGGTTGCAGACGGTGAGCGCGGCCACAGGCTCATGCTGACTCGCTGATTGATCAATAATAACATTGTAAGAAGTCTTACAACACCAGGTTAAAGTCCAACAGGTTTGTTTCAAACACGAGCTTTCGGAGCACGGCTCCTTCTTCAGGTGAATTATTCACCTGAAGAAGGAGCCGTGCTCCGAAAGCTCGTGTTTGAAACAAACCTGTTGGACTTTAACCTGGTGTTGTAAGACTTCTTACTGTGCTCACCCCAGTCCAACGCCGGCATCTCCACATCAATAATAACATTGTTTCACATTCGGGATTTGTAAACCCCGCCCCCCGACACTGACGTCTCACCTGACACCTCACAATGCCCCGGCAATGATTGACGGCAGCTCCGCAACAATAGGAGGAAAAGGGGATTGGTTGGAGGACCGAACGAGAGTGGCTGGTTCTCCAACCAATCAGTGAATGAGAGGCGGGGCTCTTGGGGTGCTGGATCTTCACAGAAGAAGCAACCGCGCAGGCGCACGTTCAACTCAAACAAAGGAAGGTTCCTCTCCTCAATTTCTAACCTGGATGCATATTGATGATTTTTGTAAGCAGAGATTACACCTGTCGGGCAAAAAATGAAATAGATTGGGACTTATTTTCTTGAGAAATCAAGTCACTCAGTCATTACCTGATACAAAGCTTTAAAATGCTTGCCATGATGTGGAGATGCTGGCGTTGGACTGGGGTGAGCACAGTAAGAAGTCTTACAACACCAGGTTGAAGTCCAACAGGTTTGTTCATAAAATGGTTGGGCAGTGGAGAGGTGGGGCGGATGCTGCCACTTGTAAAGGAGTCGAAAACTAGGAGCCAGGAATAACCATGGGCGGCATGGTAGCACAGTGGTGACCACTGAGAAACAGTGCGGGATTTGCCGCTTTCACGCTTGACACAGGACAATGACAATCGCTGTTGCTTCACAGCGCCAGGGACTCAGGTTCAATTCCTGTTTGGGTCACTGTGTGCAAAGTCAGCATGTTCTCCCCATGTGGGTGTGGGTTTCCTCCGAGTGCTCTGGTTTCCTCCCACAAGTCCAGAAAGATGTGCTTGTTTGCTGAATTGGACATTCTGAATTCTCCCTCTGTGTTCCCAAACAGGTGGCGGAGTGTAGCAACTTGGTCATAGAATTTACAGTGCAGAAGGAGACCATTCGGCCCATCAAGTCTGCACCGGCTCTGAAAGAGCACCTTACCCAAGGTCAACACCTCCACCCTATCCCCATAACCCAGTAACCCCACCCAACACTAAGGGCAATTTTGGACACCAAGGGCAATTTATCATGGCCAATCCACCTAACCTGCACATCTTTGGACTGTGGGAGGAAACCAGAGCACCCGGAGGAAACTCACGCACACACGGGGAGGATGTGCAGACTCCGCACAGACAGTGACCCAAGCCGGAATTGAACCTGGGGCCCTGGAGCTGTGAAGCCATTGTGCTATCCACAATGCTACCGTGCTGCCCCACTTGGGGCTTTTCACTGTAACTTCATTGCAGAAGCCTACTTGTGACAATAATAAAGATTATTATAAACTATGTCATAAATATGAATAATGAGAGCTATTAATAAATCCATGGGGGAGATATGGACACATTTCTTTATTCACTGGATCAGAATGTGCAACTTGTTTCCAAGAAGGGAGTTGAGGAAAGTGCTGGAATGTTTCCAAAAGGAAATGGGTCAAGCACATGAGAAAAGGGAATGGAAAGATTAACTGACAGGCTGAGATGAGGTGGATGGGATGGAAGGAGATGTGTGTCAAGTATAATCAGCAACAGAACAGTTGGACCAACTGGCCTCTTTGTGCACTGTAGAATCTAAGTAATTCAATGTAAACTTCTTTTACACTTTTTAGGATGGCAGATGGGAAATTCAAACCAAACATCATGTCAAGTCCAAACAGAGTCTATCGATTCATCAGGAGTTGAAAATCATCAGCCATTCTGGATTCTCCCTCGGTGTACCCGAACAGGCGCAGTAGTGTGGCAGCGTTAATGTCAGCCTGCTTGTGACAGTAAAAGATTATTATTATAGAACATAGAACATAGAACAGTACAGCACAGAACAGGCCCTTCGGCCCTCAATGTTGTGCCGAGCCATGATCACCCCACTTAAACCCACGTAACCCCGTAACCCAACAATCCCCCCATTAACCTTACACTACGGGCAATTTAGCATGGCCAATCCACCTAACCCGCACATCTTTGGACTGTGGGAGGAAACCGGAGCACCCGGAGGAAACCCACGCACACACGGGGAGGACGTGCAGACTCCACACAGACAGTGACCCAGCCGGGAATTGAACCTGGGACCCTGGAGCTGTGAAGCATTGATGCTAACCACCATGCTACCGTGAGGCCCTAATTTATTATGCAGAATAAATCCATGGACAGCAGGAAGATATCAATGGACTGGGTCAGATGGACAGAAAAATGGCAAATGGAATTCAATCTGCAGCAGTGTGACATCAAGAATTTGGAGGGTAAAGAAGAGAAGGGAATGAAGAATAAACGGGATGATGCTGAGAATTATACAGGAACAGTGACCGTGGATTTAAAAACCACAGATTCCTGAAGGTGGCTGGACAGGTAGATCAGGTGGCCAAGAAGGCATTTGGGACACTTCTTTCTTGTCTGAGGCCTAGAATGAAAGAACAGGGAGATTATGTTTCAATTTGATAAAACATAGAGCACAGCTAGAGTGCTGAGTACAGTTCTGGTCACTACATTAATCAACTATAAAGTAAGGATATATGAATCAACTAATGTAAATCTTTTAAAAATTCATAATTTATCATATAGTTACATTCATTGTTCAGTTAATCAAATCTAGGGGATAAAGATAACACTAACGAACAAAGGATTGCAACAGTTGGAAATCTCAATTTCTCAGTCAATTAAATTCTGATGTGTTTAGATAATAATAATCATTTCAGTTAATTCTATAAAACAAGGTGCCTTTAGCACAATGGAAGAAGCTGATTGTGAACGCGCTGGTGTTTCTGGAGGCTGGACATCAGAGTGAATCCATTCCCACACACAGTACACCTGAATGGCCTCTCCTCATTGTGAACTCGCTGGTGTGTTAGCAGATCAGTTGAGGTTTTGTAAATCTTCTCACACTCAGAACATTTGAAAAGTCTTTTATCCGTGTGAACCAGTTGGTGTTTAGCAAGGTGGGATGATCGTGAGAATCCCTTCCCACAAACAGAGCAGATGAATGGCCTCTCCCCAGTGTGGACTCTCTGGTGTATCAGCAATTCACTTGTGGTTTTATAACTCTTCTCACATTCAGTACATTTGAAAGGTCTGTTATCCGTGTGAACCAGTCGGTGTGTAGTGAGGTAGGCTGATCGGGTGAATCCTTTCCCACACACAGAGCAGGTGAATGGTCTCTCCCCAGTGTGAGTACGTTCATGTTCAATGAGTCTGTGATCGTATGAACTGCTTCGCACAGTGAGAGCAACTGAATTGTCTCTCTGTGGGAACAACCTGGTGCGTGACCAGGTCCTCGGAGCTTTTAGAGTTGTTATCACAGCCTGAGGGGTTAAAGAGCCTCTCGTCAATGTGAACTTGCTGGTGTGTCAGCAGGTGGGAGGACTGAATGAATCCCTTCCCACATACGGAGCAGATGAATGGCCTCTCCCCAGTGTGACTGCGTCGATGATTTTCAAGCAGGGATGGATAATTGAATCCCTTCCCACAGTCCTCACACTTCCACGGTTTCTCCATGGTGCTGGATTTATTGTGTCTCTCCAGGTTGGATGATCAGTTGAAGCTTGATCCACACACAGAACATGTGTACGGTTTCTCCCCACTGTGAATGTTTGTATTTTTATCAGGCTGTGTAACTGGTTAAAACTTTCCACAGTCTGTTCACTGGAACACTCACTCGGCTGTGTGTTGTGTGGGTATCGGTGCTTTTCCAGTCACACTGATGTTTCCACAGTCAGTTCACTGGAGCTCTCTCACTCGGCTGTGTGTTGTGTGGGTCTCGGTGCTTTTCCAGTCACACTGATGTTTCAAATATTTTCCCACCAATAGAACAGAGAAACATTTCTCCTTCCACATTCTCCGAAGTTATTCAGATTTTGATGTAGCGAATGATTCTGTTACATCTCTGCGATGTTTTGTTTGAGTTTCCACTTGCAAAATTTTTTCTCCTAATACCCTGTAAAAGAAGTTTACAAACATCATCACTGTATAGCAATAGAAATTCAGAATAGACAATTCCAGTTTCTGTGGACTAATCTTTTATCGCTTGTTACCCCAAATAAGTGGTCCAAACAAACTGAAAGAAGACAAAATTAGCAACAAAATCAAAGGGAAGCTTCCTAACTGAACCAGAATGTTGCTTCCAGTGTTTTGGAGTTGCTCTGTACCGAGTTTCCCACCAGTTGTGGAAGGTAGCAATCGTACCAGTGGACACCACTGCTCCCTTTCAATGAAACGTTGTAAGGCAGTCTGACAGGGCCCAACCTCCAGAAGAATTGCTCACTGAGGTTCAACAAATTTCTGTGTTAACCAGATCTGATTTACCCAGCCTCCTCCATACTGGACAGCCAAAGATTAGGAGCCTGGGGCTCAAGTGTAACCAAAGTTGAGGAGCAGCCCCTTCAGGAAACTATACAGAGGCTGTAACCTCTCACCCTGAATATATACATGGCTTCATGCACTCCTCCCGACTGCAGCCTGGGGATGGGTGAAGTTGTTTAACTTGTTGCCAGAACGATGCTATTTTGAGCACTGGGACCAGGCCGGGAATAGACAACGAAGCCCCGCCGATTACACACCTTTCCCAGGACAATCAGTGTCCACTCTCCTACATTACTCTGATGGTGTTCAGAGGCTCAGAGGAGGAAAACAATGAGGACGGTTTTCGACCCGTGGGAAAGACTAGAACAAGGCGACACGCTTTAAGAATGAGAGATGGGGAGAACGTGAAGGCTAAAATGAGGATAATTTCTTTGTTTCCGAGGTTCATTAGTCTGTGGAATTCACTTCCCAGAGAACAGTGAAAGCTGGGGTATTGAAGTTATTTAAGGAAGAGTTGGATGATAGATTTTTGATAGACAAGGGAGACAAGGGTTCTGGGTGCAGGTGGGAGGTGCAGACAGGCAAGGGGAACTGAGACCACAACCAGATCAGCCCTGATTTTATTGAATGGTGGAACAGGCTTGGAGGGCCGAATGGCCTGTTCGTCCTCCTAAGTCCCAGTCCGATGGGTTAAACCCAGCAGCATCTCCCCCGTCTCCACTCCAGCCCAAATTGCTTCTGCATCCGATGCCCATCCTAACTGAACCCTGCTCATAATTGGTCTGCTCAGCCTTTCTGTACCTGCGCATTCCAGTCTTTTTGATTAAGATGGGATGCACTCACATACACAACTGTTTCTGGGTTGAACTGTGCTCCCTCTTGAGAGGGGTGTGCTTTCCCTCTCTCTCCCTTCCGCCATGCCCCATATCAGTGTGTCCTTTACCAGTGGTCTGTGCTGCTTGTTTGGGAGCCTTTCTGCTGATGTGGTGGTGGTGGGTGTGTGCTGGCATGAAATCTGGCGGTATTGTTTTCTTGTTGATTATTCATTGGTTTCTGTTTTATAATAATAATCTTTATTGTCACAAGTCGGCTTACATTAACTGCAATGAAGTTACTGTGAAAATCCCTGAGTCGCCACCCTTCGGCCCCCATTCTGGTTCACTGAGAGATAATTCAAAATGTTCAGTTTTGGTGTATTGTGGATGTTTTTACTGTATTGCTGATTGTTTTGTATTCAGCTGTGTTCTTTTGTAATATGGAGTTGTGAATAAACTAAAATATCTGTATTGACCCATGCAGGGAATTCTGGGTAGCATGGTCCACCATTTAAATGTAAGAAAAAAGAAAGATGATGTGTCAAAACCATAGAAAAGAAGAACGATATAAAACAACGAACATAATTTGCTTCATTCCGCATAAGTGTCAGACAAAATTAATATATTAATTGCAATCAAATACTGTGACTTAAATCTTTCAGTTTATCATGTTTCTTTAACTGAATTTCTGAATTCAGATTCATGTCCTCAGTCTTTTCTTCCTGAGTCTCTGAACTCCATCAGACAGAGTAATGTAGGAGAGTGGACATAGATTGCCCTGGGAAACAGCAGCAAGAGGAGCTCAGAGGCCAGAAGGGAAGGGAGCAGTGAGCTCTGTCACCAGACTTGAGGGCTGGATCCCGAGTTGGTCAGTCAAGTGAGTGAATATCTTTTTTTTATTAGTGTCACAAATAGGCTTACACTGCAATGAAATTACTGTTCGGGTACACTGAGGGAGAATTCATAATGTCCATTTCACCTAACCAGTGGACTGTGGGAGGAAACCGGAGCACCCGGAGGAAACCCACGCAGACATGGGACAGTGACCCAAGCCGAGATTCGAATCAAGGTCCAACAATTTATATTTTAAGAATGTCTTCCATCAGCTGGGCAGTTGGCTATTTGTCAGGACTTTGATTTCCTGAAGCTCCTGTTTAGAGTTTCAGACAAATCTGTGCCAAGTGAGATGTTTAAAGGATTTTTATCTTCCTCTCTGCATATCGATGTTCATTAAGGATACATAAATTGTTATCCCTGTGCCTGCGTAGATCTCAGCCCCAAAGATGTGCGGGTTGATGGATTGGCCACGTTAAAAAGGATACACAAATTGATTTCCCTCTCATTAGATATCAATTTTCCAATATTAGATGAATTGGGCTTCCCACATCGACGATACGACCAAGAAAGCATAACAGCGCATATACTTCCTCAGGAAACTATGTAAATCCAGCATGTCCACATTGAGTCTTATGATTTTTACAGATGCAGGAAAACATGATGGGAAAACATCCTATCTGGCTGCATCACAGCCTGCTGTGGCAACTGCTCAGCCCAAGACCATCAGAAACTACAGAGAGCAATGAACACAACCCCAGTCCATCAGGTCCTCAGCGCCTCAGTCTCACTGCTAACCATTACGCCACAGGCCTCCCTCTTACTTGGATTTATGTATGATTTTTATCCCACTCACCCAATCTTCACATCATAGCAAACAAAAATCACTATTCACTAATTGGGATGGTCAATGGAGCGTGCATTACCCGGCATATCCCGCGGTGGTGAATGTCCCCTATCGACACCGCAGGACAGCAGTGCGCAGGCGCAATGCCTGGGATTAGTTGGAGCATGAGCGGTGGGTGATGGTGCCTGGGAAAGAGACGCTTCTTTGTCTGATGGAAAGCGGGTAAGGATGCGGAAATCCAGAGGAAGCGATAGAGCCCACTCTGGAGGGAGAGAGTTTCTAAACACCGCGTGAAGGCCTTAAACCAGGAATACGTACCTGCAGGTCCTGCGTTTGCAGATTCGGCTCTTTTTCCCGATAACAGGCCCAGTTTCACGGCCGCCATCTTGATTCAGATGGAGCGGCGCGAATGAGCGGGTGCGGTGACGTCGGTAATGGGCGAGGCTTCGGAGACTCACTCGGCAAGGTCCTTGTGCCCGATGCAGTGAAACAACCCATTCAGACCCAGCATTCACGCCCACGCTGCAGTGTCCCTCAGCTTCATTCATTTATTTGTCTGGCTAAAAGGATGGTCTCTTTCCTAATGTTCACAACTAAAGGGTTGGTTTCCCCAGAATATGGCTCACATTTAAGGGGGCAATAAATTAATATTGAGCAGAGATATATCTAATATCTAGGAGTCGCCCCCTCGAGGCTGCTCCTTACACAAACTAGGAGTCGGCCCCTAAAGCCTGCTCCTTACAGACAAACTAGGAGTCGGCCCCTTGAGCCTGCTCCTTACATACAGACTAGGAGTCGGCCCCTCGAGCCTGCTCCTTACATACAAACTAGGAGTCGGCCCCTCGAGCCTGCTCCTTACACACAAACTAGGAGTCGGCCCCTCGAGCCTGCTCCTTACATACAAACTAGGAGTCGGCCCCTCGAGCCTGCTCCTTACACACAAACTAGGAGTCAGCCCCTCGAGCCTCCTCCTTACACACAAACTAGGAGTCGGCCCCTCGAGCCTGCTCCTTACAGACAAACTAGGAGTCGGCCCTTCGAGCCTGCTCCTTACACACAAACTAGGAGTCGGCCCCTCGAGCCTGCTCCTTACACACAAACTAAGAATCAGCCCCTCGAGCCTGCTCCTTACACACAGACTAGGAGTCGGCCCCTCGAGCCTGCTCCTTACAGACAAACTAGGAGTCGGCCCCTCGAGCCTGCTCCTTACACACAAACTAGGAGTCGGCCCCTCGAGCCTGCTCCTTACACACAAACTAGGCGTCGGTCCCTGGAGCCTGCTCCTTACACACAAACTAGGAGTCGGCCCCTCGAGCCTGCTCCTTACATACAAACTAGGAGTCGGCCCCTCGAGCCTGCTCCTTACACACAAACTAGGGGTCGGCCCCTCGAGCCTGCTCCTTACATAAAAATTGGGACTCGGTCCCTGGAGCCTGATCCTTACACACAAACTAGGAGTCGGCCCCTCGAGCCAGCTCCTTGCACACAAACTAGGAGTCGGTCCCTCTAGTCTGCCCCTTACACACAAACTAGGAGTCGGCCCCTCGAGCCTGCTCCTTACACACAGACTAGGAGTCGGCCCCTCAAGCCTGCTCCTACACACAGACTAGGAGTCGGTCCCTCGAGCCTGCTCCTTACATACAAACTAGGAGTCGGCCCCTCGAGCCTGCTCCTTACACACAAACTAGGGGTCGGCCCCTCGAGCCTGCTCCTGACATACAAACTAGGAGTCGGCCCATCATATCTGCTCCTTACATACAAACTAGGATTCGGCCCCTCGAGCCTGCTCTTCCATACAAACTAGGAGTCGGCCCATCAGACCTGCACCATCATTCAAAAATTTCAACCTCAATTCCACATTCCTGCCGACCCGATAACATTTGACCCCCTTGCTTATCGAGAATCTATCCAACTCTGCCTTAAAAATATTCAAGGACTCGACGTCCACTACCTTTTGAGGACAGAAGCTCCAAAGTCATAGAATCCCAACAGTGCAGAAGGAGCCCATTCAGCCCATCAGGTCCGCACCAACCCTCTGAAAGAGCACCCCACCCAGGCCCACTCCATCCCACCCACTCCATCCTCATAACCTGGGGCTGGTTTAGCACACTGGGCTAAATCGCTGCCTTTTAAAGCAGACCAAGGCAGTCCAGCAGCACTGTTCAATTCCCGTACCAGCCTCCCCGAACAGGCGGCGGAATGTGGCGACTAGGGGCTTTTCACAGTAACTTCATTGAAGCCTACTCGTGACAATAAGTGATTTTCATTTTCATAACCCCACCTAACGTGCACATCGTTGGAGACGAAGGGGCAATTTAGCATGGCTAATCCACCTAACCTGCACATCTTTGAACTGTGTGAGGAATCCGGAGCACCCGGAGGAAACCCACACAGACACAGGGAGACCTTGCAAACTGCACACAGTCACTCAGGGTCGGAATTGAACCTGGGTCCCTATACTGTGAGGCAGCAGTGCTAACCACTGTGCCACCCCCTGTCTCACAACCCTCGAGAAAAAAATATCTTCATCTGCATCTGAAATGGGTGACTCCTTATTTTGCAACAGTGACCCCCTTGTTCCAGATTCTCCCACAAGAGGAAACATCCTCTCCACATCCACCCTGTCAAGACCCCTCAGGATCTTATATAGTTCAATCCAGGTTTTACCCAGAACTTTAAATCTGTGTCCCGACTGCTTGTACGATCAGTGAATGGAAACAGAGTTTCTTTGTCCACCAGATGGAAATCTGGCATAGTCTTGTGTCCCTGAATCAAATCTCCCCTCAGCCTCCTTTGCTGGAACCATTCTGGTAAATCTCCTCTGCACCTTCTCCAAGAACCTTCCCATTCTTCCTGAAGGGTGGTGACCAGAGCTTTATAAAGATTCATAGAATAGAATTAGAACCATAGAATTCCTACAGTTCAGAAGGAGGCCATTCGGCCCATCAAGTCGGTACTGATTCTCTGAAAGGGCACCCTGCTCAGCCCACACTCCTACCCTGTCCCATAACCCCACCTGACCTGCACATCCCTGGACACTATGGGACAATTTATCAAGGCCAATTCACCTAACATTTCCTTCTTTAGACTGTGGGAGGAAACATCAGCACCGGGTGGAAACCCACGTAGACACGGGGAGAAAGTGCAAACTCCACATAGACAGTCACCAAGGCCGGAATTGAACCCGAGTCCCTGGCGCTGTGAGGCAGCAGTGCTAACTACCGTTCCACCAGAAGCATAGTTTTGGTATCAATATTACTGTTTATGAAGCTCAAGGTTGAATTTGCTTTGCCATCTATTCTCTTTAATATGACTCGTAGATATACAAAATCTCTCTTCACATCTTTCTGTCTCCTCCCAAAGAGCCCAGGTGGGTTTTTCTGCCAATTCATCAGTTTTCATGGTCACTTTTTCCCAGTGTCGACCCCACAAATGACCAGATTCATTCAGCTCAATTTCACAACCTACTTTTTGAGTTTTTCTGGGTTCTGTCTCACTCCCTATTTTCTGTTTTAAATCAGTTTCACAGGGGGTTCGAAGAGGAGGCTTCAAAGTCCAGAAACTCAAACCAAACATCACATCAGGATCTGACAAAAGTCCTCAATTCATCATATCCTGAATATCAGCGGATTTTGAACATGGAAGGAAAAAGCATCGTTCTCAGTGGGGAAAAACCGTACACGTGTTGTGTGTGTGGACGAGGATTCAGTCAATCATCAGGCCTCACAAGCCACAAATGCAGTCACACTGAGGAGAAACCGTGGAAATGTGCGGACTGTGGGAAAGGATTCACTTCCCCATCAAAGCTGGAAACTCATCGACGCAGTCACACTGGGGAGAGACCATTCACCTGCGAAGAGTGTGGGAAGGGATTCATTCAGTTATCGGCCCTGCGGAATCACCAGCGAGTTCACACTGGGGAGAGACCATTTACCTGCTCCAAGTGTGGGAAGGGATTCACGCAGTCATCTGCTCTGTCTGCACACCAGCGAGTTCATACTGGGGAGAGACCATTCACCTGCTCAGAATGTGGGAAGGGATTCACTAAGTCATCCCACCTGCTGAGTCACCAGCGAGTTCACACTGGGGAGAGGCCATTTGTCTGTGCCAAGTGTGGGAAGGGATTCACTCAGTCATCCAACTTACAGAAGCACCAGCGGGTTCACACTGATGAGAGACCGTTTCAATGTCCAGACTGCGGGAATTGCTATAAAAGTTCTGGGGAACTGATGTGCCATAAACGTGTTCACACTGACGAGAGACCGTTTAGGTGCTCTCACTGCGGGACTGGGTTCAGACACTCATCTGACCTCACTGTACATCAGCGAATTCACACTGGGGAGAGACCATTCGTCTGCGCCAATTGTGGGAAGGGATTCACCACTTCATCCCACCTGCTGACACACCAACGAGGACACAAGTAACTACGGTGATTGGATTTTGCTGTTCCTCACGTTCAGGACTGAACCATCTTCATTTGGGTCTCTTTCTGCTGATAACAAACTCCAGCCCATTTACAGGGGCTAATATTCTGGCGAAAAGTCAAATAAATTAGATTTGTGTTAAACACGTAGTGTGCTGAAACTTTTTAATATCTCTGACACAAGTTTGTTCCTTTTGAAGTACTCTCGCTCTCCCCTGTCTCTTCCATCCTCACCTCCAACAAGAAGTGTGAGGAGCTTGTGGAGCTTCTTTGTGACATGAGATTGAGTCAATCCGATCAGCTGCCTCTGCTGCTTCCCTCCCTTCCACGAGCCCACCGGACCAAACTGTCTCTAAATTTCGCCCGAGCCCAGAACCCACATCATTCTCTAGTTTCTCTTCCATCTCCCCTCGCCCTCTCAGAGCTCATCTTGTCCATGAGACCCAGCTCCTGCTCCATCGACCCTATTCCCGCTGAGCTACTGATCAGCCAACTACCCTGTGTCCATGGATATTGTCAACATTTCTCTCTCTTCAGGTACTGTCTCTCTGTCCTTCAAATCTGCCATCATCACCCCCTCCTCAATAAAACAAACCCTTGACCCTACCATCCTTACAAATTACTGCCACATCTTCAACCTCCCTCTCCTCTCCAAACTATTTGAACATGTCACCTCCCAAATCCTTGCCCATCTTTCCCAGAACTCCCATGTTTGAGTCCCTTGAATCAGGTCTCTGCCCTGTCACAGTTGTGAAATACAAGAGACAAACAGTGGTTAGCACAGTGAAGCAACATTGCTGATGTCAGGGAAATACCACCAGACAGACCCATCGGAGGAGACTGTGAGAGAGAAAATCCTACAGCATCATAGAATTTACAGTGCAGACGGAGGCCATTCGGCATTCGAGCCTGCACCGGCCGTTGGAAAGAGTTCCCTACTTAGGCTCATGCCTCCACCCTATCCCCGTAACCCAGTAACTCCACCTAAACATTTTTGGTAGCACAGTGGTTAGCACAATTGTTTCACAGCTCCAGGGTCCCAGATTCGATTCCCAGCTTGGGTCATTGTTTGTGTGGGGTCTGCACATTCTCCGTGTCTTCGTGGGTTTCCGCCGGGTGCTTCGGTTTCCTCCCAGAAGTCCCAAATGACATGCTGTTAGGTAATTTGGAAATTCTGAATTCTCCCTCTGTGTATCCGAACAGGTGCCGGTATGTGGCAACTCGGGGCTTTTCATAGTAACTTCATTGCAGTGTTCATGTAAGCCGACTTGTGACAATAAATATTATATTATAAAGGACCAATTTAGCATGGTCAATCCACCTAACTTGCACATCTCTGGACGGTGGGAGAAAACTGGAGCACCCGATGGGAACTCACACAGAGACGCGGAGAATGTGCAAACTCAAATAGCTGCAGTGATATCAGAGTATGGGTGGAGCTGGGCTGTCTGTCTTCACTGCAGCTATTTGATAAACACCCAGGGCGAGATTCTCTGGACTCACGACGGGTCGGAGAATAGCGGGCGTCGGAAATTTTTACGGCGACGCTGTTCCGACGCCCTCCCGCTATTCTCCGAACCCCGCAAATTGTCGGAGTCGCGTTTCCCGACAAACGCCTCCTTCCCGCCCCTGACACGACCAGAATCGCCACTGAGAGCCCCCCCGCTATTCACCGGCCCGGATGGGCCGAAGTCCCGACGTCATGGCGCCCTGTTTGGACGTCGTGAAACACACCTGCTTTTTAAATTCGTCAACCAGTCGGCCTGGCTGACGACTGCTTGGAGGAGGTCAGGGCACCACTCTGCGCACCGCTCAGCGCACCGTTCAGCGCACCGCTCGAGTCTGGCCACAACGGGGAAGGCATCCCTGGGAACGGGAGGGGGTCCAGAACGGGGGCAGTGGGGGGGAGACGGGGGAGGCAGTGGGGGAGACGGGGAAGGCAGTGGGGGAGACGGGGGAGGCAGTGGGGGAGACGGAGGGGGCAGTGGGGGAGACGGGGGAGGCAGTGGGGGAGACGGGGGAGGCAGTGGGGGAGACGGAGGGGGCAGTGGGGGAGACGGGGGAGGCAGTGGGGGAGACGGGGGAGGCAGTGGGGGAGATGGAGGGGGCAGTGGGGGAGACGGGGGAGGCAGTGGGGGAGACGGGGGAGGCAGTGGGGGAGACGGAGGGGGCAGTGGGGGAGACGGGGGAGGCAGTGGGGGAGACGGGGGAGGCAGTGGGGGAGACGGAGGGGGCAGTGGGGGAGACGGGGGAGGCAGTGGGGGAGACGGAGGGGGCAGTGGGGGAGACGGGGGAGGCAGTGGGGGAGACGGAGGGGGCAGTGGGGGAGACGGGGGAGGCAGTGGGGGAGACGGAGGGGGCAGTGGGGAAGACGGGGGAGGCAGTGGGGGAGACGGAGGGGGCAGTGGGGGAGACGGGGGAGGCAGTGGGGGAGACGGAGAGGGCAGTGGGGGAGACGGGGGAGGCAGTGGGGGAGACGGGGAGGCAGTGGGGGAGACGGAGGGGGCAGTGGTGGGCGACGGAGGGGGGGGGGTTAGGTAGAGAGTGAGCCGTCCAACCCTGTAACAAAATGTCTGCCACCATGCCATGGTGTGCAGGTGACGAGGACACGGCCGCTGGTTGCCCTGTGGCTTCCGGACACAGGCCACTGACGCACCCGTGAGGAGGCCATAGTTTACTGGCCGTTGGATGCAGAAAGTGACCAGGGGTTAGGCAGGTTTCCTGGGGCGACCCGGCCTTGATGGGCCAGGCTGCTCTGCGGGCGTCTCGGGTGACATTGTGCCACCCTGCTCTGCCTGCTGCCCACCCAATGCACCAGGGATGGGACGGGGGGAGGCCGAGAATTCCGGGACGTCCCGTGATGGAGTTAATGGGACAGGCCCCGAAACCTCCTCCTCCCTCGGGGAGCCCGGTGGCCCCCGGGCCTCACTTTGGGACAGAGGTGCGAGCGGGGAGGTTCCCCGTCGCACCACCGACACCTGGCGCTGCCAGTCCTGGAGGCCTGCAACGGTATCCACCAGGATCCGAAGGTTTGCAGAGACGGAGTCCAGGGAGTTAGACATTCCCGCCAGGGACTGTGCGATCTCAACCTGTGTGTGCACGACGCCATCCAGCACATGTGTCAGGCGGTTGATGGTCTCCGCGACTGACAGCTGGGACTGTGCTATCGACTGCTGGGACTGTGCCATGGCGTGCTGCGACTGGCCAATGACCTGCTGAGACTCGGCCATGGCCCGCAGGGCGCCGGCAATGTCGGTTTGGCTCTGGCACATTGCTGCCTGTGAGAGGGCAACCCTGTCCAGGGCCGCGGATGACGCGTGCACATTAACCCCAGCGTCTTGCATAACCTGACCCATTGCCTCCACCGCGGATGCCACCCGTGCGGTGTCGGACTGGGTCTCTGCCATGAGCGGCACCACTCCCTGCTCTTGGACGCGGTTCGACTCCTCTAACAGCGTCTGCAGAGTCTGGAAGGAAGCCCTCATCCCGTCATTGTTTCCCTGGGTTTCCTGAGGCATCGGCTGTGCGGGTGGGTTGATAAACTCCAGGAACTCCGAAAACGTCTGGGAGCCAGCTGCATCCTGGGCCTGGTCTGGCCTCCGCGAGTCCGGGCCCTCTGTTGCTCCGACCTCCACCTGCTGTACCTGCTCATCTGTGATGTGCCAACCAGACTGTGCCCCAGGAGACTCATCACTAAATAGGCCAGCCGGGGTGAGTGTCTCTGGGATGGTGGATGGTGTGGGAGAAAGCAGTGCCGCAAGCCCAACGCTCTCAATGGTTAGGTCCTCGTCCATGGTGTGGGGCTGCTCAGCGACAGGAGGGTTGTCCCTGGCCATTTCTGGTGGTGGTGGTGGACTTCGAACCCTCTGTGCGTCCTGGTCCGCAGATTGGGTTGGGGCGGATAGGGCTGCCCGCTGATCGGGCACCCTCTGTTGTGCGGCCCCGGGTGAGGTGGCGGCAGATTCCTGTCTCCGTCTGCAGCCAGACGGCCCTGGTCGTTCGGCATCACGTCCTAGGGAAGAGAATGAGACGGGTTATTTCGATTTGCTCGGCAGGCCGCTGGACGGACCCAGTGGGCAGGGTGTGTGAAGGGACAGAGGATGGGGAGGTGTCCCAGTGGGCAGGGTGTGTGAAGGGACAGAGGATGGGAGGTGTCCCAGTGGGCAGGGTGTGTGAAGGGACAGAGGATGGGGAGGTGTCCCAGTGGGCAGGGTGTTGTGAAGGGACAGAGGATGGGGGAGGTGTCCCAGTGGGCAGGGTGTGTGAAGGGACAGAGGATGGGGAGGTGTCCCAGTGGGCAGGGTGTGTGAAGGGACAGAGGATGGGGGGGGGGGGGGGGGGTGTTTGTCTGGGGGGGTGTCTCACTTGCTGCAGTTCCGCCAACCTCGCATTGCGCGATATCGCGGGTGGCAGACCCCCCAACAAGGTCCAGTGCCCTCTGTTCAAAGGTGCTGAGGGGGTGCATGTTGGGCGAACCCCCTCCAGTCTTGTGCCGCTCACGGTGGTTATGACCGGCCTTGGCCTGTTGGGGGAGGGAACATAGGTAGATCATTACAAAACGGTAGGTATCAGCAGTCCGTTCTGATACTGGCACAGTTTGGGGGGGGCAAGTTGTCATCAGATGATTGCATCTCTCCTCGGGGCCAGAGCGCTGGGTCTGTGACAACTTTGTGAACCACCCTCAAATAACTCTGCCCCAATCCCTCTCCCCCCCCCCCGGGCAGTTAAGGGGGAGGGATGGTTGTGACTAGGGGGCACCCTCATGCCACTTACCCTGGCAGACCTGGTGAGGTCGTGTAGCTTCTTTCGGCACTGCTCTGCTGAGCGAGGGGTCTGCCCCACAGCACTGACGGCAGCAGCCACGTCACGCCAGGCCTGGCGTACCGTGCTGGCAGGTTGGCGATGCCCTCTCCGCGGGCGGATGATGCCCCTCCTCTGCTCCACGGCATCGAGCAGCGCCTCGACGTCTGCATCAATAAAGCGAGGAGCAGCTCGCCTAGGCTCCGACATCCTGCCCGACAGATTCTGTGGTCGCTCGCACCTTTTTACGGCGTCGGGCGGCGTCACGTGGGCGTGTTCGTGTCGTCGTCGCGTTCCGTCGTCATCACGCACGTAATTGACGCGGCCACGCTGCTAGCCCATTTCCAGGAAGTGAATCGGTCGGGAAATGAAGCCTTCGCGACCGTCGTAAAACGGTCCCGATTTTTACGACGGTTTGCCGACTTTCCGCGGGTGCGGAGAATTTCGCCCCCAGTTCTTAAAGGTACTCTCACATGACAATTCTGAATTCTACCTCTGTGTCCCTGAACAGACACCGGGATGTGCTGACTGGGGGCTTTTCACTGTAACTTCATTGCAGTGTTAATGTAAGGCTACTTGTGACAATAAAGATTAGTATTATTAATAAAAATGTTCTGGCAAATTTGCATTTAGCCCACAATGATTAGCACAGTCGGAAATATGACCCCAACAAATGGGATGAAGCCAAATCTTTAAAATTCAAAGTCTTTATTTCAAATCATTGCCGTGCTGTCAGGGGAAAGGGTTAACTACTCTGCTTGTTTACAAAAGGGAAGAGGAAACATTCACAAAGATTCCCACAGCTTGTGATCTCTGAAACATAACTTCAAGGCTGAAGTTTATCTTCAGAGATTGAAACATTTTGGTGCCTTTTCCAATTGTCCCAGTAAATTGTGACTCACACTGAAAGGTTATCTTTCACTCAGTAATTAGAACATTTCACTGTCTCAGCACTGACACTTCAGATCAAATCCCAATTGTTCTCTTCCCTTGTAGCTGGTGTGTGGAGAAGATCATGTTCACTGTAGATCTGTCAGCACAGAAACCGCACTGTGCTTCTGGATACACTCAGTCTGCAAGTAGATGAATCTTTTAAATATCACCCAAGTGAAGGTCTTCCCCTGACTCTAAGGAGTGAGATGTCCCTGTAGTTGATGCTGTCCCCTCTGTCACTGCTGTTTTTATTGCATCACACATGTTCCGTGGACCAGTCTCACAGCCCAAAAGGGGAGGGCAGGAAGGTGTGACAGTCGATGGGACTTTCTGTGTGTGAGCAGTTCAGCTGGAATTCCATCCTGGCCAGGCACCTTTCTGCTTGCTCAGCAATCAATTACCTTTTCCAGCTCAAATGATGAGAGTTCCTTGTCCAAATCAACCATGACAGGAATCTGCAGGAGAGTCAAACAGAGACTGGGAGATGCCCGTCTCACAGGGGTACAGCTCACTGTTATGTTCAACCCAGCTCCTCCTCACTCTCTCACCATGACTGACACTGAGCATGCTCAGAGCACACACCCACACTGCACCTGCACACTGGCCTCATACACTCACTGATAGGGGACTTACTGCAGCCCGGGGGATTCTGGGTAACACAGCCACCATAGAGCAATTAGTAAACAGGAAGATTTGTTTTCCCAGTCAGCAAAACAGAAGATCCAGAGTTAGTCAAGATGCTGGGCATGAAGCTCAATGAGAGGTTTGGATACTTAATTTAATACAGAAGCACATTATTCTGATATCACTTAGCCATGGACAGCAAGCAGGCTGATCTACAGTATGTACAGTATTTACAACACCTGGGACACGGTAAATCATCTCATCAAACCAGTGATAGGTTTGTTTACTGTTCATAATTGTGACTGGGTCACACTCACGATTCATGCAAAATGCAACTCTCCAGGTTCACTGACCCACTCCCTCCAGACCTGTTTTCGCTCTAAGGGTCTTGACATCTGCCTTAGTCTTTATCCAGCCATGTATGTTCACCTCACACTGCCCAACAACCAGCCTCTCCTGCACTGGGCCACAGGGTTTCCATCACCAAAAATCTGTCCTGGTCCACGCACATCGACGCAACCATAAGAAAGCACAACAGCGCCTATATTTCTTCAGGAAACTAAGGAAATTTGACATGTCCACACTGACTCTTACCAACTTTTACAGATGCACCACAGAAAGCATCCTATCTGGCTGCATCACAGCCTGGTATGGCAACTGCTCAGCCCAAGACCGCAAGAAACTTCAGAGAGTAGTGAACACAGCCCAGTCCATCACACAAAGCTACCTCTCATCCATTGACTCTATCCACACCTCCCGCTGCTTTGGGAAAGCGGGCAGCATAATCAAAGACCCCTCCCACCCAGCTTACTCACTCTTCCAACTGTTTCCATCAGGCAGGAGATACTACTCTGAGAACACGCACGATCTGATACAAACAGCTTCTTCCCCGCTATTACCAGACTCCTAAACAACCCTCTTATGGACTGACCTGATTAATACTACGCTCCTGTATGCTTCACTCAATGCCTTTGTCTATATATTTACATTGTGTACCTTGTTGTACCTATTATGTATTTTCTTTTTAGTTTATTCTTTTCATGTAGGAAATGATCTGTTTGAGCGACTCGCAGAATAATACTTTTCATTGTACCTCGGTGCACGTGACAATAAACAAATCCAATCCCATTCGAGGGAGCAATCTGCCTCTCTTGCATTGATGCACTGCATTTCCCTCATAACACAGTGGCATAGAAAGGTGACAGCACAAAACAAAGGCACTCAACAAATTGTATCTGTGCCAACTTTCTGCAACAGTCACAATCCCCTGTCATTGGCCCTGAAATCTGCAGATATTTTTCTCCTCAAAAGATACGAACAGATGAGCAAGGAGCTGGAGTTGGCTATTCAGCCCAGTCTGCTCCACCATTTAATAAGCTCATGGCTGATCTGATAGTAACAGATAGTTGTCCAATTCTCTTTTCAAGGAATCAATTGAATCTGCCTCCACCACATTTTCGAGCAGTGCATTCATGATCCCACATGCAGCACAGAATGTTTTTCTTCACACCATAAGACATAGGAACAGAATTAGGCCACTCGGCCCATCGAATCTGCTCCGCCATTCAATCAAGGCTGATATTTTTATCATGTCCATTCTCCTGCCTTCTCTCCATAAACCCTGATCCCCTGATTAATCAAGAAGCTATCTATCTGTATCTTAAAGACACTCAGTTATTGGCCTCCACGGCATTCTGTGGCAAAGACTTCCACAGATTCACCACCCTCCGGCTGAAGAAATTCCTCCTCATCTGTTTTTTAAAAAATAAATTTAGATTACCCAATTATTTTTTCCAATTAAGGGGCAATTTAGCGTGGCCAATCCACCTACTCTGCACATTTTTGGGTTGTAGGGGCGAAACCCACGCAGACACGGGGAGAATGTGCAAACTCCACACGGACA